>NW_027223333.1:5034142-5229142 GCF_030449975.1 Polyergus mexicanus | reverse complement strand
CTCCTTGAAAATTCCGATATAAAAAATAGTATTACAATATATATGCTAATATTATTTTTATATAAATACACAAAAGACTATTTATAGAATATTTATAAAATAAATAATAATATAAAAACGTAGGATTATAAAAGAAATAAAAACATGAAAATTTTAAAAGAAAATTAATGGGGAATATATTTTCTTTATATTAAAATAATATTATATATATATTAAAATATAAAATATTATTATATTGTATTAGGTATTATGTTAATATGTGTGTTTGCATGTACAATATATATACACATATACACTATACGTATATTTAAGTTATCATACAACACATAAACCATACATATTATATATACATATATTTATAATATAAAATATACGATATTTTTTGGTTTTTAAAAATTAAAATAAATTTTTGATAAATTAAAATAAATAAATAAATAAATATATATATATATGTGTGTGTGTGTGTGTGTGTGTGTGAGTGTACATAATTTGTTATTTATTTTTTATTATTATATTTTCACAGGTTTTGCCCATCTGTATTTTTATATCTCAGTAGTGTGGTACCTGCAATTTGGCTATTGGAATTAGACAAGGTAGATAGGAGATTAAAATCCCGCGAATCGGATATCAACATATCCGAAAATTTCGATTTGTCCAATCTAGCAGCCGGTGATTTGAAGCATCTAGAGGAAGCTCTCGGCGTACGTATGATTTTTATCGCTCTTTTATTATGAGAAGTAATCACATACGTTCCCCTCGAAACGAAGCAACTTTTGTCTAATGGTAAAATTTTTTGTTAATTTTGTGTATTTTTTTCGATATTTGGATTTAAATGAAATACCTTGTACATAGCTTAATAATAATAATAATAATTAATTAGCAGAGACAGTTTAAAATTTATTAAAATAAAATTTCTTTCTAATTTTTCAGGTTGATATTCAATTACCGGACATTCAGATCTCCACGGAAACGTGGGTCACTTTAATCGAACAGTTTTTAATGTTAGTTCTAATAATCGGCCGGTGGATGTTACCGAAAGGTGACTTAACTCGTGATCAATTGAGCCAGCTTCTGTTGGTCTACATCGGGACCGCGGCTGACATTATCGAGTTCTTCGACTCATTCAAGGAAGATAGGATAGCAAGAGAGCCTGTGCTTGTATACCTGACTCTAAGCATCTGGGCATGGTCCCTGATGCAATTTACGGTCGTGCTAACCGCCACTAAATCGAGGAAGTCTCGACTCTCCAGTAGCGTCTCTAAGAAGAAAATCCGGACGGAAACTAGTTGCTGTAGTATCGATGTATGGGGAATCGCTCTAAACATGATTCTTCAGGCATGTCACTGAATAATATAAAGATCTAAAAAAATATTTGAAAAATATCGGACAGCGCGAAATGCGAAAAACACAATGGCCACCTTGATTCAATTTTTAAGTAGATAATCGTAAATCAATCTTTTCTATTTGAACATTTTGTATATATAGCTGACGTTTATTGATAACGGGAAGAAAATGTTTTATTGCCTTTGAAATTATCTATTTCTTTCTTTTAAATGAACACAATTTTGACGCGAATCTGATAAAAAAAAGTCTCTCATAAGAGAGCTTTAAGATTAATTTCATTTAATAAATATCTATTCTATATCTTGTAGGACGGACCGTTTCTGGCGTTTCGCTTGATATTAATAATTCATTATCAGATAGTCAGTTACATGAACATATTTTTTACATGCAAAAACACGCTTGTAATATTGCTGCAATTGTATCGGCTTTACGTGGTGCAAAGCGAAAGCAAAACCAAACGGAATAAGAAATATAACAAAATGAAGGTGTCGAATATTAGTATTATTTCTCGAGGCGATATGTACAAAGATGTAAGAATGAAGAATTCGCGAGATTGTAATAGGCATAAAAAACGACGTGATAAAGACATAGAAGGAAATTACAGTGAAACCGAGGACTCGATGGAGGATATCGATAAGTTTGATTCATCTCCGAGAAATGTCGTCTGTTCGAAACGGTTGGCATATTTCAACTATTTTACATGTAGAAATTAAATTATTGAATTAAAAAAAAGAAATAAGAAATAAAATAATAATGAATAATGAAAGAAATTTATTTTATAAGATTCAATATATCTTTTGAAAACAAAGTGTTATATAAACTTTGTATAAAGAAAAAGAAAATAGCAAATTAAAAGGAAAGTAAATTTAGAAAAGAAAAATACTGCACATTTTGTCTGTACAAATATTATATATTTATTATATGAATTGTCGTAGGAAAAGTCGTCAAGATACCGGATACTCGACATCAAGTTCCCGTAATTCTAGCAAACAGAGCAAATCGCAAAAACGCGAGGGGAAGAGAAAATCGTCGCGTAAAGTGGAAACAAGACGTGACACTTCTGACGAGGAGAGACGTAAGAGAAGGGAAGTCAGAAAATCTTCCGAGAGAAGTGAGAGAAAATCGACAAAAATTAAGAATGACGACGGTTCCGGTAAAGGATCTAATCGGAAGTTTGACAGTGAGAATGAGTCATCCAGCGAAGAGTTGACCGAAAGTAAGACTATCAGCAAAGGCAGCGAATCGGAATTTGACAGAAACAGGTGAATTTTTAAAACATTAATATAGAATAGTTAAAATATAGAACATTAATATAGAGATTATTTTTTCACAGAGACATTTCCTTTTTTTCTCTCTCTCTCTCTAAAAAAAAAAAAAAAAAAAAAAAAAAAAAAAAAAAAAAAAAAAATCTAAATCTTGAAAGATTTTATGATACTTTTGTATAATATTATTTTTATTATCTCTATCTGTATATCTATTATTTGTGTCTTTAATCATTTACAGTGCTCGTAAATACACACATCGAAAGCGGAGGCAGAATAGAGATTGACAGCGGAATTTGGGTATTATAGCATTATTCTTTATTTATTCTGCAATTTTTATTATTTGCATCCTCTTTATACACGCTGAAATTAATGATGGCATAATACTAATCACGAAAACGAGACAATTTTATCCTCTGAGAGATTAACGTATAAATAATATTTATAAAGATAAAGAGAATTATAGAGATTATGCTTAGTATTTTCGCGAAATAATAGAATATAAATATCTACTTGTATTTATTGATTAATATTTTGAATACAAACATATAAATTGTTTTTAAATTCTTCTCTTAATTATAAACTTATATTATCTGAATGTCTTGAGAAAAAAGAAAACATTCGCTATTATTATTAAATTGCGAATTTTGCAGTATAGTGCAATATATGTTTTATTATTTCAAACACAATTCTAAATCTTGATGTATGGATATTTAGACAGAATGTATATAGAACATATGTCCTGAGAATTTAATTATATATAACTTTATGTAGACGCTCCTAATAATAACGATTATACACATAGATCAAAGATAAAAGTAAAGAATTGACGAAAATATTAATGGAAAAATTTTAGGAGTTTAACATTAATGTTTTATAAAATAGAATAATGGTATATTTGTTATTAAAATATAAGTATATTCGTAATTTTTAATATACATATTATTCATATCAATATCTTTATGTACGTTGTTTTTATAGATGGAATAAAATAAACGAAAAAGAACGTATCACAACTTATTATAAGTAAATTGCTCTACGAAATTATCTCGTAGACAAAAATTTCTTTACGATAAGTAAACATAATTTTAAATTCAACGATATAATATCGTACACAGCAAGATATTATTTTATCTTCAATTTTTTTAGATGATCGAGTTATTCCAGCTCTCTAGCCATTGAATGCTCTGCTTGCTGTCAAGAGTGTCAATATAGTTCGATAGGTCGTCTTGGTGAACCCCATTGGCGGCACAATATAAGATCGCAGTGTTCTCCAGTAACTCCTGCAGCGGTTCTGTCGTCGAGACTTCAATTTCATTCTTTGAATGCTCCGACTTACCTTCCTGCGGTGTTACTTCAGGCATAACAATTTCGCGTTCCTTAAATGTTTTAGCAGATTTCTCTCTCACGTGTTTTAATGTGTTTAGGCTGATCTGCCGATCTATGAAAGGGACTTGGTTATTCTCTGATGATATCGAATACCTGTTTCGAGCATTTTGAACGCTGTTGGCAATCTCATTATTTTTGCTCTTTTCTCCTAGCGTCAGATTATATCCCTTCCATTTTTCCTGCAAGAGATCGAGATCCACATTTGTATCCGGAATTGTGAAGTTTTGATTTTCTTCTGCTGTTATATTTTTTTGGCAGAAATCCTTCGGCAAAGCTTTGGCGCTTGTATTCGACATATTTGCTTTCATACTTCTTGAATCATAAATTCGATTATGCATCGCAGATTTTCTCAATGTGCTATTGTTGTATTCTGACAGGATTCTGGCGATCTCCGAAGTCTCACTGGCGCATTGCGTGCTATTTTTGCCGGAACTCATCATCAGCATTTCATCATTTGACTCTCTGTTAATCCTTATTTTATCAGCGGATCTAGTTTTGTGATTCTCTTTCGTAGCGTGGACAGTTTTATCGTTCTCCAACTGATTCTCCAGAAACGTTTTCTTTATTGTATTCTCTCGTGTGTTTGTAGAATATCTCTTTAAGGTGTACAAATTGTTTTTCATTGATGACTCTTGGCGGCCTAAAGCCGGCTCACCTGTCAAAATCAGCTTTTTATAGATCGATGACATATTTGACAGTGCCTTGTCGTCGACAGACACGTCTTCCAACTTGGGTGGTTTTAAAATGTCTTTTGCGGTTGCTGTGCAATTCTCGCCGCTCGTTTTCGCAGCCGAATTCCTTAGCAAGATCAAAGAGCTGTTTGAAGCGTCTCGCAAAATCCGTTTTAAATTCATTCTGATCATCTCTCCGCTCTGCGAAATAATTTTCGAGCCATCGCTCTCTACAGTCGATCTCTGTGTCTCTGGTATATACGTTGTTGAAGATGACGGATAAGTCGTAGCGGTTCTTTGACAGTTTGTGTTATTCATGACATTTTTCTTCTGAACGTTTTGCGCTATGGCAATGGCTTCAATTAACTTTGCTTTTTCTGCGAACTTAGCGACATTCTCTGAAGAACTCGTGGCGTTATTCGTGACATTTACCGTTTCCTTTGTTGATGTTTCCGAAGAGCTCGTTTTGGGTGCAGAAACTGTCAATTTCATTTTCTCTTCCACAGCTTGCTTGTACACTGGTGTCATAACTTGCGAGCAATAACCGAGTACGTAGTGAAGACTTCCGTGCATGCATGTCTCGAAGGTCTTTTCTTCCGTGGAAAAGTAAGTATTACATATATCTTTGGCATTCGACGAACATCTACTTTTTCCTTTCGTTCTTCCTTTTAGCTTCTTCTCGACAGAAGGGTCTCGTCGATCGCGATGCGGATCGACAGCGACCACTTCAATTTCTGGTTCGTCGACAATCTCACAGTAGGATAATCCATCGAGGCTGGTAAAACATCTTCCTAGGTACTCCACTGCTAGACCAGCCTGGAAAATAAACAAATTATATAAAAGAGATTAAAGAATAATAGATATCAATAGATTCATAAGATCATATGTAAAAGACGAAATAATGATTATAGTATTGAAATTTTTTCCTTTTTTTTTTTTTTTTTTTTTTTAAACAAAAAGTATTGACAGAGATTGCTATTTATCGTAGCTTCGTAACTTTTCATAAATTATATATATCTTTCATATTAAGAGTTAAAAAGTCTTTTTAAGACTATAATTTGATATAAAGAATAATAATGTTATATCGCTAGGAAAGATAATTTTTTTTACTTGGGGATGGTAAATCGGTCTTTCGTGCATTCCATGCACAGGCCATTCTTTCCATTCAGTCTCATCTTTTTTGGTAGGTGCCTGATAAGTTGCACCTACAGTATACATTTTCCGAGTGACCGATCTAGTTTTCATATAAGGCATCGTGCCTGATTTAATACGTTTGCTGGTTTCATAATTTGTGCGAATTTCTCTCCTGCTATTGACTAATAATCGTTGTTTAGATCGAGGGAAATCCTTATCAATGTTCTTCTTGGATACCCGCATAGGATTTCGTCTCACCTCTACCGTTTCACGACTAGAAAATGCATCGAATTTTGGATGTAAAGAAGCAAATGATTCTAATCCGGTTAATATTAAATCTTTTGTTTGTGAAGGTTTTTTTAATACATAAAGTAGTTTTATAAATTATAAAACTATTTTTTTATATATAATTGCTTTATAATGTAAAGCATGTAAAGAAATATTACAAGAAACATCACATAATCACTTATTATCAGACATCTTTAAATTTATGTTCTAATCGTTTTTCTATTAAATTCTAATTTAAATACAATCGGTAAAAAAAAAATCCAGTTTTTTGAAAAGGAACGGTAAAGTTCTTTGAATGAAAAATTAATTATAGCCAGTTAGTGATTATTTTGATTAATAATAGGTGTAAAATTATGGAATTTTATTTTCACATTTCTTTGTTAAATATGACAAAAATATTTTGCATCGATTTATTGCAAGGATCTTTTAATATTGCTCACGTTTTGTTTCTGATGGCTCGGGTGAATCTTTTTGCTTTAGCAGCTGTACAACCGGATGTCGAGCTGCTCCCACTACTATTCGTTTCCATCAACTCTCTATAATCGCTATCCTCCCTATTTGTCCTTGCTTCTTGTCTTATCACGACTGTATCTGACGGTAGCTTTCGCAGAATTTCCATGTTTTCATAATACATCGCGTCATTCTGCAAATTTGAATTTCCATTCTCTGTCATTTCTCCAAATTGTTGTCGTAGGATCATCTTGGAATCGCTGTCGCTCAGCTCGATCACCTGGCGACTCGCTGTTTCACGATGATCTCTCCCTGATTCTTGCTCCAATAAAATCACCTCCGTCTTTCTGTCAAATATTTCCTCTTGGATATGACCAATCGACACTGAACTCGAGATCAAATCGTGACAGGGAACATAATTCGCGTTATCGACATCTTTACTTTGATTTTTTCCGAACGATGAACCAGCGTTCTTAGAAATTTCTCTTTTCTCTTGAAAGGAGCGTTGCTCGAGTAAGTTTGTTGGCGATACCTCCATTAACCTAAATTATTATAAAATCTTTTACGATACCGAGTTTCGCGATAGATTATTCACGATAGAAGAAAAGGTTTGTTTTTCCAGCGTACATTTAATATCAATGTAACTTGTAACTTATAACTGATTTTAATTGAATAAATTTCTTCGTTTTCTGTCTGTCTACAGATGATTCACAAGTAAATCAACAAATTATAAAACTTATTAAATCCGTGCTATTAACTGTGCATTTTATTATACCTTCATTTAGAATGAGATAATTCTTCGTGAACAATGAAGGAAAATAGAAATAAATTTGCAAAATAATGCAGTGTTGTTATAATGTAGTTGAGAAAATACGTACCTTATGACTTTATTCTTCACTCTTCTTTACAGTTTCGAGAAGTTCTTAACGGAATATTATCTATCTTATCAAAAAGTCTTTCTTTTATCAAATATATTTCTTTCGTTACAAGAACATGAAATCGTAGTTCGTACTTTGAAAGACGATCGATATCGGTTAATTCTTGAGATATTCCGAAATCTTCTCTCACTCAAAAAATCGAGTAAAATTATAAACAGTATCCGGATTAAGTGAGGTGATCGATATCAATCGGGAATAATAAAGGGATACTATTGAATGAATGTTTCGCGAAGAAACGGAGCACTTTGGTCGGCTATCAACGGTAGTGTCGTCTTTCAAATGTCTCGTCACGCTCGTCGATTGCACACACGCACAAATTGATTCGATGAGAAATTAACAATTGAAGATTCTCTTGAAAAGAGAGTGTAATGTTTTAATTATTTTAATTATAAAAAATTTTTAAATTAAAATTAACGTACTATAGTTTCTGAACAGGACCGATACCCAAACAAAAATATATGCATTTTTTTATTGATATTAAATTTCTTTTAATTCATACTTAAAAAAATATAAATTTATTAAATAAAGCGAAGTATATAGTATTTGACAAGAAAAACATTTTGTACATGAAATATTAATCGTATCTTTTAAGCTATGTTCTTTATTCAATTAAAGAGACATTCAAAAATCAATTATTTCATAATTAACTTTTAATCGTTTTTATAAAAATAATTTTTATTTAATGTAACAGGAAGATATAATAAGTATAGAGTTCGGTGTTTGAACGATCATTATTCACGATAAAGTGTAGGATAAAAATCTATAATTGTATATGTAATGAGGACATTCACATACATACAAATAATAATAATAATAAAGATAACCAAGAGTCTCGAATAGCATCGATTTTATTCCAAAGCAAATACTATAAATTGCACTAACTAGTTCTTTTACACGTAAATACTGAATACAATACTTATCGCTCGTATTGCACGTGAAATTAAACGAGACCGCGTAGAAGTTTTTAAACTTTCTCCTTCTCTCTCTCTCTCTCTCTCTCTCTCTCTCTCTATCTATCTTAAAGTATTTACAAAGAAAAGAGGAATTACTGTATAATTTACGAAAAAGTTTTGTTGAATGCTCAATTCATATTATCAGTTGTCAGTGCAAGGGTTGTAAGCACCGATCGCCGATTTGGATTTACTCCCAAATTCTCCCAATTTATCCATGACAAGCGTGCTGTCAGATCTGCAACAATTATTGCAATACTTGATACAGGTGAGAGCACAAAATGTGTTACACGATTTGTAAATTAATACGTTGCGAAGATTTATAATATTGATTTTATAAACAAATGTATATTGTAACTTTTTCGATAAATCTGTACAGAAACTTACATAGCATGGATTACTTTGATCTTGACATATGATGTAGCTATTTTACAGATGAAAGCACACATTTAGTTCTCTCGTTTAATTTAATATCAAATTAAAAATCTTTTATAAATATTTATTCGCGTTGTAACAAATTATTAATTTTTATACAAAAATTAATTTCATACACAATATTAATGTAAGAAGTGGGATGCATTAATACTGTTAATTTAATATTAATGAAATTTATGAGTACAAAATAACAATGAATTTTTTTCTTTTTTTTTTTTTTTTTCAATTGAAAAAATCATAGTAATTTCTGGCATTTACACGTGTAATTATTCACTTGATAATATTTCGATAGTTTCTGGAAAAAAAACGTATTTGTAACATGAGATATTATGTGTGATTTTATATGTATTTGTATGTAATGTACGTGTATAATTCTTAATGTTCTTTTTCGAATATTTAATGCAATTAAAACATATATTGTATATATATACCGCTTGTGTTCCATTCGGCGCGTTCGCCATTTATCTCACCCCTAAGGCACCTCTCGACATACGTCAAAGGATCGAGCCTGGCCGCTAAGACCTCGCGCAACAACGCGATATACGCAATAGCCAAGCGCAAGGTATCGATCTTTGACAACCTCTTTTCATAGGGAAACGTCGGCACATGGACCCGGAGCTCGTCGAAAGCCGAGTTGATGCTGCTAAAAATTGCAATCACACTGACAATCCGCTCACTAGTATTTTGTTAAAAAAATATAAAGAAAAAAAATTAAATTGTATATCTTAAAGTGTGTGTGTGTGTAACACATCGCATCGTGAATCAATTTATTATTAATGCAAAATATTAATATTATAACGTGTAATAAATATGAAAAAATAATTTTTTTTTTTTTTAATAATGATTTGCAAAAGTAACTTGGGTGATAATATTGCTTTCTTTTTTTATTATCAATTCCAAGAAATTTTTAGATTCATGACATATTACATTTTTATAATCTGAAGTTTTCCTCATTTTATATCTCAAAAGAGATAATTTTTTTTTTGTACACGTATTATTATAAATTTATTATAAACATATTCGTAAAATATATATTTTAGTTGAAAAAAGATTAACCCCATACAGCACAGAACATTGCAATTATATTGAAGCAATGTTACAATTTTGCAAGTTGCAATGAAATATTGTTCAGACATTATTGGAATATGGAATTGTAATATTTTATGAGAATGTTACAGCAACATTTCAAAAACATTACAAAAGACAGTTTTTGATAATCGCTACTTCGTTCGTTTACCACTATGCGGCGCGCGTTGCGTCATCTATCCTGTATTTAAGTTTTAATCACGATGGTTATATAAAGCTTGCAAAAAGCGGTTAGTAATATTAAAGGTATAATAACTATTTTTATCAGATTAATTTGTCTGATACAATCCCAACACAGGAAATTAAGATATTGAATGGAGTGTTCAGAAATCGCACAAATAATTATCCAAAAAAAGTTAAAATTATCCGTTTATTGTCTACTTAAGATATGGAGTTTAATATTTATATAAATAAAATTTTAATTTTTATGAATTAAATTATTTAATCATTATCAATTTCTTAAACTTGTAAATAATTTATAAAATAGCGATGTTAATTAAATAACAGAAAATTGTTTCCATTTTTATATAAAAGCAAAAATTTGATAATAATTTTTTAATATGCAAAATGCTTCAAATTTAATAGATAAACTTGGAGAATATATAAAGACATCCACGAGAGACGAGAAAAGACTCGTTGTAATTGCGTAAATTCACAATCTTTTTTCTTATCTCTCTTGGATGTCTTTATATGTTCTCAAAGTTTATGTATTAAATTTGAAGCGTTTTGCATATTTGTAACAATGTATTTAAATATTACAAATACATTGCACCGTAACATTACCGTAGTCTTACATTGAAATATTTCTGAGGGTGGACATTTCAACGTTGCCGCAGGCTTGCAGTAACATTGCAGAAACATTTCGCAACTTCTATGCAATATTACAATGTTTCAATGTAAGATCTATGCAACGTTTTTGCAATCTTTTGGTGCTGTATGGGACTCTATTATCTCTATTAAAGTTAATCTAAAGGATTAACTTTATCATTATTTTATAAAATTTCTTACCTGAGCATACGTTTTCTTTCACGAATATTAGCAGCGTGTCGTTGAATTCTGTAAGGGCTACCATTTGGATAATAACCTTCTTCTACACCATTCATCTCCGTGTCATTATGATCTAAAAAAAAATCATACAATAGTATTTAAACAATCAAATGCTGAATTATTATAATTATTTAATATTCAATACCTGGCGTTGAAACTGGCATATGGTAGTGCAAGGGAGAATGTGTATGTGGTGACGTGTGCGTGACATGCTGCGTGGATCTTCCTGCATAAACACATGAAGGTAATTCTGCCAAATCTTCCTCAGTGATATCATTACTGGGCCCCACAAAATATTGAGTACTGCAAAATTATAATAATGTTGTATACTCTTATTTGTATATGTTATCCAAACATTTTTAATAGCGTAAAATTGATAAAAATTTTATAGAATTTATAAAATAAATATTAGTATTATAATATATTGGAAAATATTTATAAAAATATAATTTATTAAGAATGCATTAATTAAATAAGTTATATATATATATATATATATATATATATATATATATATATATATATAATAATATAAAACTGAAAAATCGCATTTTTTACGAGATGTATGAATTTTGTTTAGAGAAATTATTATTATATAATATAACTTTAATGTTATATAACATCTTTTATTTATTATTATATATACTTAATTAATTTTTCTAATAATTTAGTTATATTTAATACAGATTTTAATAATCTAATAAGTAATATTTTTAATAATTTTGATAATATCCAAATAATTCTTTATATTTTCTCTGTTTTGTTTATTTAGAAATTGTAGAATAGTACATTTGTTTATTATGTGGCAATAATAGTACAACAAAAACTTTCTTTTCCTTTCACGTAACAATAAGTATGAAAATATATGTGTATGATTAAAACGAAGGAAAGTATAAATTAGTAATATATATAATATATTTTCAAAATATTTTTCGAAAAAATATATTGAAAATCTATATTATCAAAGTCTGATTAATTTTTTAATTAGTGAAGTGTTAGTACAGAGAGAGGAGTGATGATGATTGTATTTTTTTTTTTTTTTTTTTGCTAGAAATTTAATATTTTATAATCTATTATTTTCGTTTGATGTGCGTCGTCTTTAAAGTCGATAATGTCATTAATATTTGATTATTAAACATTATAATCTTTTCTCTGATTATTGAAAATTATAAATTGACAAAGTATCAGAATATATCAGAATGAATTACCAGAGATATAAAATATCAAAGATTATATCTAGATCCACACGTATGCAGCCATATACAGGCACGCACTTATTCATCATATTCACGCACACACGTTGTTGAGATTAATTATATAAAAATCAATGCTTTTTTAAATTTTATATTAAATAAAGACAATTTTTTTTTTTTATACGTGTCTAATTATTATCTGAGAAAAAAAGAGTGAAAATAGTACCTGGTGCATGCTACAGTAGAATCTGCGATTCTCGACGTGGTGCCAACCCGATGGCGAACTCTTTGGCTCTTATCCTCGAAATCGTATCCGGGATGAAGATTCGCCATAATATACGCGTCTTCACAATTTCATTCGTCGTCAGTATTTCCGCAAATTGGGAATATCACGAATCAATAAGCAACCCCACTAAATATAAACTTTTGCTTTTATTATTATTATTTTTTTTTTTTTGAGAATTGCAATTTTTTCACACGCCAATTTTTTGAATTTTGATTTTCTCGTCGATCTTGCCGGCGACCGATCGATCGATCGATAGCTCGAAGGAGAATATCAGTACGGAGAATACACGGATTTAGACTATCGGTAGTGTCCCTGGGGAGACCGCTTTATATATGAAAAGCATCGGGGTAGCATGAGGGATGATCGATACCAACCCCTGGGCGGGTTTCTAGCCAATAGCGAGCCGAGACGAATATGGGGTGCGATCATCAAACGCGCACGGGATTGGTGGGCGAGCACTCCAGCGAGGGTTTTATCGGCTGAGATGCAATCCCTGAAACGCTACCCCGTAGAGATTTTATTCGTCCCCACCCACTATCGCTTGTCGTCACCTCGACGATAAACGCGGGGGTGGATTTATTCACAGGGGAAAGAAGGGCGCCTAGTAGTATAACGAGGGGTGGCGGGGCAATTTTTCAATTTCGCCAAACACGGATAAAATATTGCGAACGTTCCTTTGATTTAAAAATTATTCTCTTTTGTCTTTTTTTCAATGGTTAAGATCAATAAAATATATGTAATTAAATACAAAAAGAGAATTATTGTGAAAAAGTTGATGAATTGAATCATTGATGATCTAAAACAAACAGTTTTCAATTATGTTTATTAAAACTTAAAGATTTTGGGAAAAGTTATGAATTAAATTATTGATGATCTATCAAATAGTTTTTAATTATGTTTATTTAAAATTAAGGGTTTCTTAGATTGTTAAATACGAATCTGATGTCAAAATTGACAATTTTAAAAAGTATACATAAATGTGTAATTAATTATTTTTAATACACTTTTGTATAACAGCCCAAGTTAATCTAATCTTATTATATAAATTTATTTTCCTTACATAATGGAAAATTTGTCATCCCTATCAATTAAGCTTGTTATATCTTTGTAATTAACAGAAAAAAAAATAATTCAACTATATTTTAACTGTTATATATTCAACTATATTTTAAAATATTGACAATTACAAATAAATTTTTATTAATTACAAAAACCTTTTAACAATATAGAAAATGTTACAAGAATTTAGCACTATTAGTTCTTATAGAGATCAGATCTTACCACACATAAATTGTACATTTTTATAACCAGCTTTATACAAATGTTTTATTTTAAACACAAAAGAAATATTAACAAGGTGCATCTAAAAACGAACTGGCATCGATGATCTCGCGATTCACACTTGCAAAATTGTTCGTTGTGACAGCCTGAGAAAGCATCGTCGAAAATGACATTTGGAGAATAGCGGCAACCGAAATTGATCGGAGATGGTGGTGTCTCTCTTTTAAGAGAGCGATTATTAGCCTTCCCAATAGTATGAATGGGCCAATATTCAAATGAGCCGTGTTTAGTGCACGCGCGACGAGAGAAACGCGACGGTGCAATTATGCGAGGTGTTAATACGATCACAATGGTGGTTGTACGCCGGGGTTATACCTATCTACTACATGTAGACCGGACAAAGTTTTGTCCCCGTTGAAACGAGTTCGGAGCGAGAGAGAGAAAGAGGGACAGAACAATTCGCGGTTGATCCTCGCCGAAGGCATCACCGAATTATTATTGACTGACTGATCCACATAGAGCGATGATATGCATATAATTAAACCTTCGAACCTGTGAGAACATTAGGTCCGAGTCCTTATACGCAACCCTTCACCGCGACAGATTGATCCTTCGATAGCCGAACGCGCTTGATCTGCATATTTCGATATTATCTCATGGTGAAAAATCAATTTAGAATTAATATATAAGAAAGAGAGAAAGAGAAAAAAATCGAGAGACAATTGATATTAATAAAATTATTTTAGACGCAAAAAAGAGAAGAGATTATAGTCTTTTATCATGTGAAAGTGACGAACAAATCAACTATTTTCAATTCTCTTCTTTAATTTTTAATAACAAATATCAACTTCTGTTAACATATATATTTTCAAATATCTTATATCATTTTTATATAAATTTGGGAAAAATTTAGTTTAGTCTATAAAGTTTTTAATGCATTAAATTATAATAAAATATTTTGTCCTTGTATGTCGCCAAATCATGTAACAAACCCAGATGTAACTCGAGTGCGTATCGTTTTATTCGCGCAATCGATCCGCAATTACTTGAGAGCGTGCCGTTTCGAGTATTACCATGACAAATTTCAAGTGAGCTTTGTATCCTCACAAACCATTATTTATCTCCATTTGTCGCGTCTGTTTAAGGGAGAGCGTGGCTTCGAGATTCCTTTCATATATTTCCTTCTCTCTCTCTCTCTCTCTCTCTCTCTCTCTCTCTCTCTCTCTTTCTCTGTGTTATTTTTTTCCCTTCTGTAGCATTCGTACGCAATATTGTACGCAATATTTGCATATTTGATGTAAATTGCAATGTATTTGTCAATATAAACTTTTTTATTTCAAATACAAATCAAACTTATATCAAATATGAATAAATATATTTTCATGTCTGTATTAAACACACTTTACTTTACTTTATTGTTTTTATATTTTTTTAATGTAATATTATTTTATATCTGTCATTTACATTTCATCGCGTGTTTCGTGTGTATTTTTATATTTATTGATATCAGAGAGAGAGAGAGAGAGAGAGAGAGGGTAGCAGAAGTCAAAGGCGCATGAAAGAGCAATAAAAATAAATTACACAGAATCAAACATTTCGATTAATATATCTGTTATTTAACAATAAATGCATATCACGAGGAACAGATCTCTCCAAAGATCGTATAGTTATCAGAGTCAAATCCACTTCCGATTGGATTTCCTTGGACGAGAGGCTCCCCTCGGAGGAGATCGTCGATATCCGAGCAAACATTTAATTCGCGATTACATTATTTTCGAGGGGCGAGGACCGGCCGATTACCCCTTGTCAGCGCCAGTGCATCCCCCTTGGCACGCACGCACACACGCGTGTCCGTCGAACAGTTCTGTACGCGCTCCGACCCCCGGAATAATAGAGATTTCACGCCGCGGGGCCCACTTCGGTTCTCACAGTAGGGGTCTGACTGTAGGACGGCTTTCCGTTGTCCGACAGTTCAATCTACAATCGCGTTTGTGGTAGGACATTTCATTCGCCGGGTCACAAGAGCGCGTGCCTCTAAGTATCTGTTTATAGTCTCTGGGGATCAATTTGTTTGCGAAATTATTTATTGGTCAAACGGGTAGACAAGAGAGCGGCGCCTCACGCCGCGAATCTGTTTGATCTACGATTGGAAACGCGGTTTGGGAAAAATAAACATTACGATTCACGTTTTAACGATTCTGTTTGTCTGTTGAATCGACGGTCTTCGAAATCGCGTACTCAGGATCTGGATACTACGTAAGTACAATAAAAAATAAATTCATTAAAATGTATTGGCAACAATTAATTTTTCGATGTGAATAATTTTTGAAATCAAAAATTAGCGTAACAGCTGTCTTCTTATTGACTCTTTCTTATTTTGTTTAATAGAAAATAAATAAAATATATAATAATAAGATGTAAGAATATCGCATGCGTCACACACATATAATTTAACAAAAAGATTCTAAAGCTAAAAATACTTAGATCTCATACAGCACCGCAAGATTGCAATAACATTGCAGCAACATTTTTCTGCAACATTGCAATATTGCAGAAACAATGCGAAATGTTGCTGCAACGTTGTTATGATATTGCAGCAACAGTAAAATGTCCGCCTACAGAAATATTGCAATATAATATTGTAGCAACATAGCAATATAATATATATGCAATAATGCTTTATGTATATTTATCGACATAATATCCTTAACATATGAAAAAAATAATAAGAAATTAGGCCTATAAGAGTCAAGATCTAGTGTGTATATACATTTTCTGTATTATAATAATAACGAAATTATAAAATGTAAATTTTTCAGTACACATTCGACTTCCTTCAGTGACAGAGAATATCTAAGAGAAATAAGAAAAAACTCAATTTGCAATTGTGTAAATTCATAATTTCTTTGTATCCGAAATATTCAGATATCTGGATGCAAAAAGATTGTGGTAAATTTACGCATACAACGAGTTTTTTCACATCTCTCTTGTCTTTATATAATCTCAAAATTTATTTATTAAAATCTGAAGTATCTTTTGCATATTAGAAAATTATTATCAAATTTTTGATTTTATATAAGAATGGATACTACAATATTAAAAGAATTCTTAGTCCAATGTCTGAGCCCCTGTATTGGGGTCATATCATACAACTTAAATTAACAAAAATAGATATTATATCTTTTTAATCTTACTAGCCGCTCTTTGTAAATTTTATATAATCATCATCATGACTAAAAATTAAATGCGGAATAGATAGCGCAACATGCGCCGCATAGCGATAAACGAATGAACTAGCGATTATCGAATACTTTTTTTGTAATATTTTCGGAATGTTGCTGTAACATTGCTAAAGTTATATTGTAAAATAATGTCTTTGCAATATTTCTGCAACATTAAACTGCAATATGCAATATTACAATGTTGCAGCAATGTTGTTGCAAGCTTCAGTGCTGTATGGGATATTATAAAAAAAAGGATCTGATTAAAATGAAACGCAGCAAAAGAATCACAGTTTTAAAGGAAAAGGTTTTTGAATAAAGAAAAGGCATTGCAAGATATATATTAAAATAAATATATAAAGTTATTCTTGCTATCAGAGACTAAAATATCGTAATTGTTTGTCACATATATACCAGATACCCATGCAAACTTATGTCCCTGGGTTTTTTTGTCGCCTAGCATCCGTAGAAATTCACCTTTCGGAGAAAAAATCTGCACTCTTCCATTTCCAGCGTCACCGACGATGATATTTTCTTTCTTGTCGATACTCAATACCTCGGGCGATCTACGAGAATTAAGAGTAATTTATTATTTCTCTAGTAGATCTCTGATCTCAGTAATAATAAACTTAGTTAGCAATAATAGCAATTTTATATTAACCTAAACAAACCCTTTGCTATACCAACGTCGCCAATTGTTTGAAGAATTTGTCCATCGTGATCAAATATCTATACAAATATTTTATTTACTGTAAAGTATTTATTTTTTTAATACATTAGTGATTACGATAATCGATAAATTTATAACGTTTAGACTTTTGCATGCATTAATTATTTATCATATCTTTTTTAAAAATATTTTTACATTGTATGCGACTTTTACATTATGCAAATCCCTATCGAGGATTATGTTTATAAGAGGAGTAATAATACGAGATAATAAAGATATTTTTTTCATGTGCAATTCTTTTAATTTTGACATTAAATATTTTATTTAATATATTTCCTATATCACGTACATATGCAACATAAACAATATTTGTTAAACTTTCAAGCCACAAAATTTAGGGAAAAAGATAGTTTGCAAAAAAAAAAAAAAAAAAAAAAAATCGAAAATATTTAAATAAAATCTATATACCATAAACAACAATCACAAATGAGGGCATATCTTACCTTCACTTTATGATTGCCGGAATCGGCGACGAAGATACGCGTTATCGTGACAGCCACGTCTGTCGGTTGATTTAATTGACTTGCGATCGGGCCGGTTCTACGGAATTTCACATTGCCCTTCGCGTGTTTACTCTTAGGCCCGATGCTGTCTAAATACACACCGTTTCTCTCAAGGATTTGAATACGATTGTTTCCGGTATCGGCGATGTAAAGCACGTTTCGTTCCGGATGAAACGCGATTCCCTCCGGCGAACGCAGTTCTAATTCTCCATTGCCCTTATTGCACATGCGACGAACGAGATCGCCCTTGTGGTCAAACACGAATATACAGTGCTTCCATTTATCTGTGAAAAATATTAGATTATAGAAAGATATTAAATCGTGCGCAAATCAACATTATGTGTGTATGTGATAAATAGATATTCAAAAAGAATTTATTATTTATACAATA
Source organism: Polyergus mexicanus (assembly GCF_030449975.1). Lineage (NCBI taxonomy): Eukaryota > Metazoa > Arthropoda > Insecta > Hymenoptera > Formicidae > Polyergus > Polyergus mexicanus. The sequence goes on along the minus strand of NW_027223333.1, from coordinate 5,210,543 downwards.
CATTATATCTTGAAACTAAAAATCAAAAGATCACTTTTGCATTGTCTTTAAAATGATCTTTAAAATGTCATACTCGATATAAATGTTTAATATTTATTTATAAACGGTACAATTTTTTAATTTAATAGCATACATCTATTAGGTGTACAACTTTGCTTCCGCCCTTTTTTTCCGAAATTCGAGGCTTTATTGTAAAAAACTGGTTATATATTTTGAAATTGCTTGTTGAGTCACTCCCAATGATCGTGCCAATTCTTTTTGACTTTGACTCGAGTCTTCATTAAGTAATGCCTCCAATTCTGCATCTTCGAAAACCTTCTCTCTTCCACCGCTATGCCGGTCTTCGACGTGAAAATCACCGTTCTTGAAGCGTTGAAACCACTCACGACACGTTCTTTCACTAATAGCGGCTTCACCATAAGTATTTGAGAGCATTCGATGAGCCTCAGCCGCAGATTTCTTCATATTGAAGCAGAAAATTAAAACCTCCCGCAAATGACGAGAATTTGGCTCGTAAACTGACATTTTCAATCGAGAATAACTTTATGATGCGGACACAAATCGACTAATGTTTCTATGGGGTTATGTTGACAGATGCCCAAGTTTATCGCATGACGTCTATGATCTATTTATTTCGACCACTACTTACCGCTAAAGCCATCTATAGGAAAATGGCGGAAGCAAACTTGTACACCTAATATTATTACTTTATAAACGTTATATAACAAATTATAATAAATTCTGTTTTTTAGAGATAATCTTTTATAAAACTTTCTACGAAATTTAACATATATACAAAATTTTAATGAAATTTGTTGAATACACCCAGACAGCACAAAACATCTTCAGGATCATCCTGAATATGTCCAGGACGGTTCAGGACATTTGTAGGATGTTTTAAGATATTATTATAAATATATTTATAAAAATTTAACATGCATACATAATTATTTTTAGTTGTGTCGGCTATTTAATATAATTTAGAAATCTTAAATATTATAATAAGTATTAATGTCCTATAAATGTCCACTGGATAACCCCTGGATGTCTGTAAGATATATTTGCCTTGTCTATTATATTGGATGTCTTTTGGATTTCCAGAGGACATATACATGTGCAATTAATTGTTAACGTTAATTTTGTTTAATATTAATAATTGAATTTGATGCGCACATTTTCATATATCCAAAATTATTATTTATTTAATATTTCATGAGAAATGTTACTGTTTGCAACATTCCAAAAACTTTACAAACAATAGTATTCAACCGCTAGTTTGTTTACCGCTATGCGACACGCGAACTCGTATTTGAGATTTGGTCATGAGAATTATATAAAGCTTGCAAAGAGCAACTGACAGGAAATTACAAATGTAATTATTTTCTATCAGTTCAATTTCTGATGCAATCCCAACATAGGGAATTCAGATATTGGATTGTTTAGACAATATTACACAACTCAAACCCGGGAGCCAAACCTAAAATATTCATGTACAGCACGAAAGCCTCAAATATTAAAAAACGGTGAACTATTTTTAATATTAGATTTTTAATATTGGCAGTAAATAACAAAACATAATTTTAATTTATATTTAAATTTTAAAATTTGCTCCTTGAAACATACGAAAAATATCCCTAACATATCCTATAAAAATCCTTAGGATGTTCCACAGGATCTCCCTGGATTGTCCAGAGGTTAGTATTTGGCTATCATTTACTCTTCCTCAGGACATCCAGAGGAGATCCGAGGATTAAAATGGGATATCCTCAGGATATCCTACATGTATGTCCTGGATGTCCTTTGGACGTCCTAAAGACATCCTTGTGCTGTCTGGGCAATTAGTTTTTAATAAACGTTCTTGAACTTCTATTAAAATTTTAATACAAATTTAAAACGAATTAATTGATTAGTTGATTAATTGATTAATTGATCATCAATTAATTGATTAATTGATAGTGATTTTCATCGGGAAAAGGATTTAAAAATGCAATAGAATCAAAATACATCTAGTAAAAAATGTCTCTCCTTATTTAAGAATTAAATATCAAAACCTGTCACATAGATCTCGTCGTTCTCGTGCAGAAAAGCGAGTCCTTGAGGCGCCATCATCTCTTGGTGACGAATCCTCCGGACAACTTTGAACTTCCTGTCTAGAATGACAACCTGTCCTGATCCCGGACAGGTCGTGATAATGTTATTCCTCCAGGAATCAACGGCGAGCGCCGACGGCCGCTGTACCATGTCACGATTCGCGATAATTTTGGATGTGAAAGTTTTTCGCCTGTTATTTTTTATTTCTATTTAATAATCTTATATCGTGCAATATACGAGTAGAGTAAATTACGCATAATTTTTCCCGAGACTTAACGCAAAATGATATTTGCTTAAACTATAAAAAAATTAAGAACTTCGAGAAACAAAATTCGTTACAAAAGCGATTATACGTATATTAAGAATCTCTCGATATTTTTCGATATTTTTGTATTTTGAAAGATTGACTTTAATCATCCCATACAACACAGAACATTGCAGCAACATTGCAACATTGCCACAATGTTGCTATAATGTTGCAATATTGCTGCAATGTTGCTGCAATGTTCTGTGCTGTATGGGATATAACGTATAGTCTATAGAATTCATTTCTATTCTGCATTGATTAAGCTTTTTCGTAATTCTATAAATTGAAAAAGATTTAAATTATAGACCGTCTATTAGTATGTAGTTGTATCTAGTTATCTAGTATATGGTTTTGCTTCCTTACATATTGTAAGTGTGCAGGTACACTTAATATTGCGTTATAATAACAAAATTTATATTAGATAAATATAATATATATATTAAAAATCAAAACTAATACTGATAATAACAAATTTTGATTTATCTTTTAAATTTTAATTCTTTTAATACGGTAGATCAAAAATTTGTTTACCTGTACAGAGAACTCTTGTTTTTCTTGACAGGCAATCTTTCCTTTTCATTAACTTTCTTAAATCCCTTTTGTATATTATTCAATTCCGATTCCCAAATGGCAACTGCTGCCATTACTTCCGCGGCTTTTTGTTGTAAATCTAGAAATGCTGTTACCTGAAACGGATACAACACATTTTTTAACATAAAATTAAAAACTGACATGAAAGACTATGACATCACAGATATAATTAGTAATATTTTTGTTTTATCTGCAATCAAAGCGATATATATATATTTGATATAATTGAAATATTATTGATGAATAAAGAAAACCAAGATTAAAAAATAAAACAAACGATAACATGAAAACTAATTACAGTTGATTATCGCTGATTTTCAACAAAATAGTTTTGTTGATTAATTAAGATTAACGAAAATAAAATCATTTTAGTTTAATACGAGAATTGAATCAAAGACTATGATTTTCTGACTTGAAAGTACATCTGGAATACAAAATTAAAATGATATAAAATGATATATATATATACATATATGAGATCCTTTTTCTCTTCTCTCTTATATAATTTATATATAATAAAAATAAATTGAATCATGATATAATAATAAAATTATAATTATAAAGTAAATATACATATATAATTTGCATCTCAACTTGCTTATATAATGCTACATTATATCATATTATATTATGCGTATAATAATTACAGGGAAATAACTATTAATATAACTCAATTTTATTATAAATGTTGCCTACAGTACACACACACACACATACACACACACTTATAGGAGATATAATCTTTGTGTATATTGCAAAATGATCTGAGTCGTTCAAGTTTCAAAAACACAAAAATAATGAACGTTTCTTCTATACAAGCACTTTCTTGCTGATAAATTGGCGAACGAACAAAAATGAAATATGCAGAGCAATGCAGTTGACGTTCTCTGCCGCAAATCCCGCACAGTGTGCAACGACGCGTCGCTAAATTGCGGCCAATCGCCGGCATAAAGAGGGATGAAAGAAGAAAGAGGAGAGAGATAGATGGAGAACGAGAGAAAGGTGAAGCTTTGTGCTTTCTGGCACTTACGGTACCCCCAAAGTCGTACCACTGGCAGTCACGTGGCGAAGCGTGCGGGCCCTTTGTACTTATCCCGGCCCCTTTTCTCTCTCTCTCGCTCGTTCAGGCCGTTTGATCGTCATGAGGATTGCCACGATTCAACGTGCGAGGACACGTGTACTAAATAGGCTTGGTGGCCTAAAGCCTGTTTGCGTCGGTGATGGACCTCTGACGTTGCGATGATTCGCCAATGTCGTAATATGTGACGAGGAATTTTTACGAACCGATTTACTACCGTCTTGATAAAAATTAGGAAGTAGATTAACAAATAAAATTTATTTCGGCGTGCTTTCCGTTGGTATTTAATCTTGGGACACATAATTCCTCTTCAAGATTGTACTTGAATCGTCAGGGAGATAGAAATAATATTTCTTCTGTAAATCTTTTATAAGTTTCATATATGTACATATAACACAATAGAAAAAAAGATGATAATTTTAGACAAAATATTTAATTTAGAATGTAATTATTGCATATCAATAATCACACTAGTAGCGTTAGCAACTATATCTCTTATTATATAATATATTAGTAATTAAAAAAAATCCGCCAACCTCTGTCCTCCTCGATTTTTTTATTCGACCAGTACATGTTCAATAATTTTTAAGTTTAAAATTCTTTCAGTTATTAAAAAAAACTGATAAAAATATAAAATAACAACACAAGTATAAGTTAAAAAAAAAGTTGAACGCATGCTCTGATCAAATGAGAGATCGAGAGGGAAATTTGACAAGTAGTGTTGCCTCAGATATAGCCGTACATATAATTTTACGTGTTTTTGTAACCGAAAATGTTTAAAACTTTATTTGCTAAAATAACATATCTATATCATTTTTTTGTATTCAGAATAATACGGATTTGTGGCATTTATTTACATGTATTCGTCGAGAGAAAATCGTTTAAACGCCTTCGTCGTCGTTTTTTCGCGACACTCAGATGCGCCGATATATTTCACGCCAATCAGGTATAGACAGAGATACGCATGCCGATAAAATGGTTACCCAAGAATCGACATCTCTGTCCGACGATGCGGTATCTCCTCACGAGAGCGGGCAACAATGGAAATTGTGAATTGAGCGAATCGTCTCTAGCGAAATGAGAAAGATCAAGGGGAAAGACAATGATGAAAAACGATGCAATTAAGAGATCTTTGACGAATCACATTCGAAAATAATGATACGTATTAATCGAGCATTCTTGCAAAAGGTGATTTTGTTTAATAACGATACTTTAATACACGCACATATACACACATTCAAAAAGTAAAGAAAGATTTATAAATTTTATATTCCCCTTTTATCATGCATATCCCATACAGCACTGAAGCTTGCAACAACATTGCTGCAACATTGTAATATTGCATATTGCAGTTTAATGTTGCAGAAATATTGCAAAGACATTATTTTACAATATAACTTTAGCAATGTTACAGCAACATTCCGAAAATATTACAAAAAAAGTATTCAATAATTGCTAGTTTATTCGTTTACCACTATGCGACGCATGTTGCTCTATCTATTCCGCATTTAATTTTTAGTCATGATATATGATTATATAAAATTTACAAAGAGCGGCTAGTAAGATTAAAAAGATATAATAACTATTTTTGTTAATTTAAGTCGTATGTCGTATGATATGACTCCAATACAGGGGCTCAGACATTGGACTAAGAATTCTTTTAATAGTTTCCATTCTTATATAAAATCAAAAATTTGATAATAATTTTCTAATATGCAAAAGATACTTCAGATTTTAATAAATAAATTTTGAGATTATATAAAGACAAGAGAGATGTGAAAAAACTCGTTGTATGCGTAAATTCACCACAATCCTTTTGCATCTGGATATCTGAATATTTCGGATACAAAGAAATTGTGAATTTACGCAATTACAAATTGAGTTTTTTCTTATTTCTCTTAGATATTCTCTGTCACTGAAGGAAATCGAATGTGTACTGAACAATTTACATTTTATAATTTCGTTATTATTATAATACAGAAAAACTATATACACGCTAGATCCTGACTCTTATAGGCCTAATTTCTTATTATTTTTTTCATATGTTAAGCATATTATGTCGATAAATATACATAAAGCATTATTGCATATATATTATATTGCTATGTTGCTGCAATATTATATTGCAATATTTCTGTAGGCGGACATTTTACTGTTGCTGCAATATCATAACAACGTTGCAGCAACATTTCGCAATGTTTCTGCAATATTGCAATCTTGCAGAGAAATGTTGCTGCAATGTTATTGCAATCTTGCGGTGCTGTATGGAATATAATTTTGAAAATATATTAATTGTTTATGATGTCGATAAATATACATAAAGCATTATTGCATATATATTATATTGCTATGTTGCTGCAATATTATATTGCAATATTTCTGTAGGCGGACATTTTACTGTTGCTGCAATATCATAACAACGTTGCAGCAACATTTCGCAATGTTTCTGCAATATTGCAATCTTGCAGAGAAATGTTGCTGCAATGTTATTGCAATCTTGCGGTGCTGGATGGGATATAATTTTAAAAATATATTAATTGTTTATGATTTACAAAAGTTTATAATATACTTTAAAAGATAAGACTCTCTATTAGAATTTAATATATAATTGTGGCAAAGTGCATTTCGAACATGCTTTCGATATCAAACTTATAATTTCTGCTTATATGATGGATAATGCGCGACGATACCGCTTTTTACCGATTCCCGATGCATAAAAATGAGCCAATTTGAAAATCTGGGACCCTGTCCCCCTGAATACAGTCACGGGAGCCCCACGCGCTCTTTAACCAGCGCGATATAAACATACACGTTGGAATTAATGATACACCGTTTAGTTACGCGTCAGTTGATTTTCCCAGGACGACGGCTTTGTGCGTTTTAAGGTGGGGGAGAGCAGGGGGAAGAGGACCGTGTCTTAGGGGGTCCGACACGCGCTCTTCAATATGTCACTGTGGCTAATTTTAGGGGCCAACTATCGGCCACACTAGCAATTCGGGGCGCCCTCATTCCCAAAAGTGAAAGGGACATACCGTACTCTGTAACAAACTATAAGCGATCCTGTTGATTTTCCATTATATTAGGAACGTTATCAGTATGGAAAACGTTGGTATCATACTATTTTCTTATATCAGTTGTAATCGAAATGTATGATGAAGAGAGAGAGAGAGAGAGAGAGAGAGAGAGAAATTATTTTTTAAATTATTATTTTTTTTTTTAGATTATATAGAAAAGGATTAAAATTCTAAACTAAATTTTCAAATATAGTCATATTAGAAAAATGCTAAAAATAATATTTATAATGAGATCGAAAAATAAAAATATAATAAAATTGTTTTCTGTTCACATAATCTGATAATAATTGACTTCATTATGCACATCAGACTATGAATATATATTTATATTCATGGTCACTGTGTATATTTATTTACGTGTTTTTGTCTTCATAAATATGTAAGAATTTCTTATTTGTATTCGATAACAACGTGCGTCTGTAAAATTTAAGGACTGACAACTAAACTGGCTATTATATATTTAATTGTTTTATAATAATATTGCAATTTTTTTTAACGTTAACAAATTACGTTAAACATATATTTTTGGATCGTTATATTAATATGCAGAATGCATAGAGAGATAAAGGATTAGATAAAAATATATTAAATAATTTAATTTTACATATTTTAGAATGGAACGGTTACGCATGATTTCTTTCTGCGAAGTTATTTTTATTGTTCTAGTATCTTTGTTAATTAAAAAAAGTTAAATATATTACTTTTATGTTTATCATTTTAAACCAATAAGATACTCTCATTTTCAAAATAGTTTTCGCTTAATTATCTTGTACAAATGATTCTTGTTAGTTGAACGTTAAATTATATGGAATAAATTGGCAAAAAATTTTGGATTTTTAAATTCTAGATATTGAAAAATATATAGTCTGATATATGCAGGGTTGGAAAGTTACTTTATAAAAGTAATTCGTTACCGTTACCATTATTTTTTCTAAAAAGTAACTCGTTACCGTTACTCGTTACCAATTTTAAAAAGTAACTCGTTACCGTTACAGTTACTAAAAAGTAACGAGTCGTTACAATTTCCGTTACTTTTTTACAATACAAACTAATAAATTATTTTGCATAAGAAAAACTTTTAAAAAATTGTAAGCAAGATTTCATTCAAGGTTTATTACAAAATAAATGATTAAATTTCATCGAAATTCTTTATTAATTTTTAATAAAATTTGTTGCTCCATAGTATCATCATTTAAATGCCCTCTTTGTGGTGTTAATACAGAGCCACCGATGCTAAACATTCTTTCTACAGATGCACTGCTTGGTAGAGCTGTATTATATTTAATAAAATGTTTTTTAAGTTTTGGATAGTCGTTTAACATTTCTATATTACAATTATTTGATTTTAAAAACCGTTGCAATTCTTCTTGTTCAGATTCATTTTGCACCGTTTTTTGCTCAAAAATGAAAAAATCATCGTGATCGTCAGATTTTCCAGCTTTTGAAGAATTTTCAGTCGATCGGATTCCCAATAAATCCTCCAAGTAATTTTCAGCACGTTTTCTTTTTTCTCCGGTTAACCAGTTTAACTTAAATTTTGGATGTAAACATGCTGCTATTATTAATTCTTTTGTTTCAAATATTGTAAGAAATCTAAAATCAAATATAGTAAATTAAGCGACATTGTTTGTTTTATTGAAATTAATACTTTTGAATCAATAGTTTAAAATAAAATAATATTTTTCAATTAAATCCTTATTTAAAATTAAATAACATATGTATTAATCAAATGAATAAGTTACCTTTTATTTAAACCTTGCTGAATAGCTTCAACTAATGAATGGCAATCTATAAGGTCAGATTTATTGAGATTTTCTAATTTTCGTTGCAAGGTACTTAGAACTGGTAGTAAATGAGATTACAACATAATAAGAATGCTAATTGGTCGATTTGCTTACGGCTTTACGGTTAAGATAAAAATTTTATCACGCACAATAGCAAGAATAATATCTTAAATAAATTAAAAAATTTGAAAAAAGTAACGATAAAAGTAACTGTTAAATTCGTTACTCGTTACCGAAAAATGTAACGAAGTTACTTTTTCCGTTACAAATAAAATTTGTAACGCCATTACCGTTACAGTTACCGAAAAAAAGTAACTGTAACGGTAACGGCGTTACAAGTAACGCGTTACTTCCCAACCCTAGATATATGTATACACGTAATAATGCTAATTATTTTACATGTGTCAGAAAAGAATTATTATATCTTTAGTTTAACACGATTATAAAATTTTATTTTCATAACGTTCTTCTAAAATAACTGTATTCAAAGATCTATTTTCGAAATTTGATCCCTTGCCATATAATTACATTCAATTAATGGAGTATTGGAAATCACTGCATCAATGCTGACTCGTCATCGCCGGCAAGTGAATTACTCCGTCGAATGATTCGGCGGCGCGTTACATAATTGTCAGGCTAGTCAGTTATCGGGCGAATTTTCCAGGCACGGCAAATTTCGTGCTAACAGGCGCGGCAATAAATTATAAAAGATGATCGGTAATTAACAGTAACTGCAACTGGATAGCGTTTATGCCGCCGCTATGGAATATACGCCCGATGCCTGTAGCTGACTCTTTATGGTAGGGTGTGCTTATGACGTGAATTATTAGCCCTTGGGTCTTGCAGAACCTTCGGGCTATGTGTATGTACGTATATGCGCATGTATGTTGTGTTTCTCCATGTGTATGTGAGTACGGGCGTGGCCTGACGAGGGTGTCGGGCGTGGCTACGTACCAACCCCGAAAAAGCCATCCTAGAGAGAAAGAGAGAGAGAGAGAGAGAAGAAGAGAGAGAACTGAGCGAGTATACATTGTGAATTGATTCAAGCTGGATCCCCCATTTTGTCCACGTGAATGTACAATCTGCAAAATCTTCTTTTCTTGTTGGCACAAGAGGCGCCTTAGAGCAATCGAACAACACTTTCTTTCCGCAAACGTTCTTCAATGATATAAATAAGATAGATTTAGATACGTTAAAAGATAAATTTTTAGACGCATTTAAATAAGATAAACAGAAAGCGAAGTTTTAAGACAGAAAAATGCTGACACAAACGAAAACATCGCGATACGCACAAGAAATCGCGTAAAACTTAGTGCTGAAAAAATAATGACAAAATACGATGTAAAAAATATATTACAACTATTAATATTCCGTTAAATATAATAAAAATAAAGTATGATAAGCAAGGAGTAAATTGAACATAAAAATTTAAATAGTTTTTATGAGGAATTAAGATATAAAATATGATAAAACGTTTGTTTTTTCATTGATTTTAATATGGAAATTTGTATGTAAAAAATGTAATATCCCAGATAGCACAAGGATGTCCTTAGGACGTCCAAAGGGCATCCAGGACATACATGTAGGATATCCTCAGGATATCCCATTGTAATCCTCTGATCTCCTCTGGATGTACTGAGGAAGAGCAAATGATAGCCGTATATTAACCTCTGGAGAATCCAGGGAGATCCTGTGGAACATCTTAAGGATTTTTATAGGATATGTTAGGGATATTTTTCGTATGTTTCAAGGAGCAAATTTTAAAATTTAAATATAAATTAAAATTTTGTTTTGTTATTTACTGCCAATATTAAAAATCTAATATTAAAAATAGTTCACCGTTCTTTAATATTTGAGGCCTTCGTGCTGTACATGAATATTTTAGGTTTGGCTCCCGGGTTTGAGTTGTGTAATATTTTCTAAACAATCCAATATCTGAATTCCCTATGTTGGGATTGCATCAGAAATTGAACTGATAAAAAATAATTACATTTGTAATTTCCTGTCAGTTGCTCTTTGCAAGCTTTATATAATTCTCATGACCAAATCTCAAATACGAGTTCGCGTGTCGCATAGCGGTAAATAAACGAACTAGCGGTTGAATACTATTGTTTGTAAAGTTTTTGGAATGTTGCGAACAGTAACATTTCTCATGAAATATTAAATAAATAATAATTTTGGATATATGAAAATGTGCGCATCAAATTCAATTATTAATATTAAACGAAATTAACATTAACAATTAATTGCACATGTATATGTCCTCTGGAAATCCAAAAGACATCCAATATAATAGACAGGGCAGATATATCCTACAGACATCCAGGAGTTATCCAGTGGACATTTATAGGACATTGATACTTATTATAATACTTAAGATTTCTAAATTATATAAAATAGCAGACACAACTAAAAATAATTATGTATGCATATTCAATTTTTATAAATATATTTATAATAATATCTTAAAACATCCTACAAATGTCCTGAAGCGTCCTGGACATATTCAGGATGATCCTGAGGATGTTTTGTGCTGTCTGGGATCTGACTTAATTACTAGAATAGAGAGAATTAATCTCAACTAATCGTAATAAATGGTAGTTCGAATCAAAATTTTTCTTCTATCTTCAACTTCATTTTTCTCACGCTTATAAATTCGTGGATTTCGAGTTTTGTTTACTTTATGTAGAAATTGAGCTCCTATTTCCTACTTCAAATAATCAGTAAGCGAAAGATTTTCCACTTATTATTGGAGATTTAAAAGAGGAGCTTTCGACAAAACTGTGGATTAAATAGTTTCAAAAGAGTGATCCGATTGTGCTTAAAATATCAAAGTAGACGTTAGATTGAAAATTTATGATCGAAAGTAGAAGAAAAATGTCAACTCAGACCTACAAAGTTTTCTTTTCTCTAAAAATAAATCGATTTACGATTAGGGAAAATATATAGATAATATGTTTGCTAAAAGTATTATATTTTGTGGAAATTTCTAGACTGTATTCTCGTAATAGAATACAACGGCGACGAAATCGTGAGTGTATCTCATTATTTAGTTCACTTTTTCGCAGGGTGAAGATCTTCGATACCTTGGGGATGATGGCAGTGGAATGAGGTATAGGAGAGAAGAAACAATGTGGAAGAGAGAGAGAGAGAGAGAGAGAGAGGAACATGAAGGAGGGAAAGAAGAACGTGGAGGAAAGCCACATTGCAGAGAAAGAGACAGGATTCGGAAAAGCCTTCGCCATCGTACCAGACCGCCGTGTCTGCGTTTGTACAGTGGTAATGGGCTGTCAGTAGCAGACGTTCGCTGCTCGTGCCTTATACACCAACACCATTATTCTCCTGCTATCCCGGGTTAGGTTCTATCGGTCCGCGAACCCGCTCTCATCCCATCCCTCTATCTCATTCCCAGCTACGCGGCGCATTTCTCGTCGTTATACCGTCAGTTTTCTACTCCATTTAATGCCGGCACTTTTTTGGATACAAATATGACTTTTTTAACATTTTATATAAATCTCTCTATAATATTTATCTAATCCTCTAATTCTGTTGACCTTATTTTTTCGTCCAAGTCCATTTTGGATCACAGTGTTATTTATTTCTCATAATTATTTATAATAAAGCGTACTTTTTTTCCCAACTTATATACAATATACAATAAAATATACAACATACATTACACATTTACATACATACACGAAACAAATATAAGATGATACAAATCGAAAATAAGATTCTTCTGAAACTTTATAAGAGAGATCATAATATGTCGCAAAATAAATCTAAAGTTCAATTTTAAATTTTGGCAATTAAACTTTAAATTAAATTTTGTTGAAAATAAAATTTAATTTAAAATTTCAAAAAATATTTAAAAATGTGTAATGTTTGATTAAACATTTAAAAGATAAATTTTCTTTATTTAATTGTCAGAAATAAATTTTATATTAACTGTCATAATTCTTTTCATTATTTTCTCTTTCAGCATTAAAATTAGAAGAAAACAAATATTAAAATAAATTACAATTAAAATTAATTACAAAAAATATATTGTTGAAATTGATATGGAAGCTATTTTTTATTATACATATAAAATTCACAAACACACGCACATACAACGAAAGTAATTAAAAAAAAAAAAAAAAAAAAAAAAAAAAAATTCTTACGTGCATAAAAAATCATATAAATTTTTTTTAATCATTAGATCTTATTGTGAATTTTTCTGTAGCAGATTTCTTGCAAATAATTATAATAATAACACACACATAATAACGATTTAACTAATTCGATAATCAGTTCAATCTACTCCTTGCTTATCATATTTTTATTATATTTTTTATGTTGTATTTTGCCATATTTCTTCGGCGATAAGCTCTACGCGATTTTTTCGTGCGCATCATGTTTTCGTTATCGTCAGCATTTTTTCGTCTCGAGTTCGCTTTTTGTCTATCTTATTGGCTTTGCGGAAAACGATGAAAATTCCGACCAAATCCCGCTACCGGTTCTTTCGCCTCGGCTAGCCCCCATATATTCGCCAACCATTCTCCCCCTCCTCCTACATACCTTCCTCTTCTCAAGTAATCAATACTATGAGGCATCCTGCACAAGACAGGTACGGCGCTGGTCCAGATTTTAGAACCAGAGAGACAGGGCATAGTATCTCTCTCTCTCTCTCTCTCTCTCTCTCTCTCTCTCTCTCTCTCTCTCTCTCTCTCTCTCTCTCAGAAAGGCAGAAAAACTCAATTTATGTCATCTCGAAAGAGAGTTATTCGAGAATATGTATACATGAGTTATATTTGACAATTCAATAGTTCTTCATTTTCTATTAGGGCAAAATCAATATACAATGTATGATAAATATAGGCCAAAAAAAAAGAGAGAATAATGTCCGATGAAACTTCTTTTTATACGTTTAGCTTTATATTTTGTATTAATTTTCAATATAATATTACGCAATATAAGTCGCAAATTAATTAAATGTTTAACATTAAATGTTTTAAAATTTCTATTAAAAACAAAAATTATTAAAATGAAGAAAACATAATGAAATAATAAGAAAGAAAAAAGAAAAATTTTTTATATTGACATATATGCAGGCTGTTTAAAAGAAACCATTTAATGTTTATGGTATATGGTAGATAGGACACACCATATTGAGCAAAAAAAATCTTAGTAAACATAAGTCGAAAGCCGAAACCGTTTCTGAGATATAAACATTTTGATATGTTAGCATCATGATTGATTTACTAGCTTCTACATGTCGCATACGATGTTTACCTCAATGTTTATAAATGTGCATTCTGAATGTTCTCATTCAATTTCCATACATACTTTATAATAGAAGATGCTTGTCAAATAATTCTACAGAGAATTCTGAAATTTTCGAGAGAATTCGCGATTCTATAAGAATAAGATGCCAAGCGTGTATGGAAATAGAAGAAGGACATATGGAACACCTTCTGTAAATATCGAGATAAAGTTTTAGACAGATTATCTTCTTCTCAGGTCGCATGCAATATATAGAAGCTAGTAAACCAATCATGATGTAAACATACAAAAATGTTTATATCTCACAATCAGAGAGAAATGGTTGAGCTTTCGTTTATGTTTAAGGTTTTCTTGCTCAATATGGTGTGTCCTATTTACCATATAAATATTAAATGGTTTTTTTTAAACATCTTATTTTTATATATACAGGGTGGTCCTCGTAACGGTCGCCACGATTTTTAAGGCACTTACAATAATCTGACATAAAAAAGTTTCAAACAAAAGTTGTGTGGCTTCAAGGGGGCCATAAGATGGTGACAATTATTTGACCTTGGAAAATTATTTGAAGGTCATGTGAAGGTCAACTTTAAAATCTTAAATGGAAACCCCCATTTTTTATTTAATATTCTCGTAGCTAACATCGAGAGCTTTCGAAAACACTATAATAAAATATTTTTTCATTCAGTACTTTTTAAGTTATTTTATATTTTAATCTGACATATTTTGATATAAAAAATAAAATGTTTCGTAAAATATTCAGTTTTCGATAATTTTACCGTAATACTTCTATGTACAGAATAATAAGACAAATTAATTAGTGCCAAAAAAAACAAATAATTGTTTAAAAAAATACATTGTAAATAATTTTCTTAAAAACAATTTTTTTTTATACTAATTGATTTGTCTCATTATTCTGTACATAGAAGTATTACGGTAAGATTATCAAAAATTAAATATTTTACGAGATATTTAATTTTTTATATCAAAATATGTCAGATTAAAATACAAAATTACTCAAAAAGTACTTAATAAAAAAATACTTTATTATAGTGTTTTGGAAAGCTCTCGATGTCAGTTACAAGAATACTAAATAAAAAATGGGGGTTTCCATTTAAGATTTTAAAGTTGACCTTCACATGACCTTCAAATGATTTTCCAAGCTCAAATCATTGTCACTATCTTATGGCCCCCTTGAAGCCACACAACTTTTGTTTGAAACTTTTTTATGTCAGATTATTGTAAGTGCCTTAAAAATCGTGGCGACCGTTACGAGGACCACCCTGTATATATATAAGTATGTAGAGATATCATTAATATAAAATTCAAAAATTTGTGTTAAAATATATTTTCAACTTCATAAAAATTTAAGTTCCTTTATATAATTTTTTTAAACATGTAGTTATTGCATTTATATGAATATAATATTGTTTATCTTATTTGATAAGCATTAATTTTGTGTACGTATGTGCATACGCGTGTAAATTGTAAATAAATATGTAAAATATAAAATATAAAATTTTTGCAAAATAATGTTTGAACCGTGCATTTTATATAATTGAAAATTATAAAATAAAAGTTTAAAATAATCACAAATTAAGAAATGACGAGATAGAAGCTGACGCAATAAAGGAGCGCATAAACTTTTTTTATTTTAATTCAAAAGATTTCAAATCATATATTTAAAGAGCGTACGTTTCCCTTTCTAGGGATCATCTTTAGCGCAATTTTTATTCACATGAACATTAATAATGTAAACATAAGTTAAATAAATGCAAAACGTAACGATGCTCTAGATAGAGAAAAAGTCGAGTATAAAATTCGAAATGTCGTACCTTGGCTTCATTATCAGGCAGCACATCGTATGAAACTTCCTTCTGTTCCCTTATATCCATCTGTGCTTGGTACATCCTCTCTCTAATATCCCCCGCTGACGTTTCACCCTTAGCAACTATGTGTTCAATCTTCTTAATCCGATTTTCCCTTTTCTTATTAAGTTCAATTATTTTGCCTTCTGTATCCCTATTAATAAATTCTCGCATCTCATTTGCTTTACTCTACGACAAAGAAATTAATCAACCTTATTGTATCTGTGTACTTCAGACGAAACACTTTTCCTATGTCATCAGATTTAAAGGACGTCTGATTTTTTCAGATAACATATAGATGTCTTTTAAACATCTTTTTTATTCTGACAACAATTACCTGGAAATTGATGATTTTATCTTCAAATCTTGCTACTGATGTCTCAAGATCTCCATTTATATTACCTAGTTCTTCTTTCAAATCATTAATATGGCTTGTCCAGCAAGCATCGCAAAATCTCTGTAACAGAGAGAATATTGTATAAATTAAAATATTGAAGAACTAATGGATACCCATACAGCACCGCAAGATTGCAATAACATTGCAGCAACATTTTTCTGCAAGATTGCAATATTGCAGAAACATTGCGAAATATTGCTGCAACGTTGTTATGATATTGCAGCAACAGTAAAATGTCCGCCTACAGAAATATTGCAATATAATATTGCAGCAACATAGCAATATAATATATATGCAATAATGCTTTATGTATATTTATCGACATAATATCCTTAACATATGAAAAAAATAATAAGAAATTAGGCCTATAAGAGTCAGGATCTAGCGTGTATATAGTTTTTCTGTATTATAATAATAACGAAATTATAAAATGTAAATTTTTCAGTACACATTCGATTTCCTTCAGTGACAGAGAATATCTAAGAGAAATAAGAAAAAACTCAATTTGTAATTGTGTAAATTCACAATTTCTTTGTATCCGAAATATTTAGATATCCGGATGCAAAAAGATTGTGGTGAATTTACGCATACAACGAGTTTTTTCACATCTCTCTTGTCTTTATATAATCTCAAAATTTATTTATTAAAATCTGAAGTATCTTTTGCATATTAGAAAATTATTATCAAATTTTTGATTTTATATAAGAATGGATACTACAATATTAAAAGAATTCTTAGCCCAATGTCTGAGCCCCTGTATTGGGGTCATATCATACAACTTAAATTAACAAAAATAGATATTATATCTTTTTAATCTTACTAGCCGCTCTTTGTAAATTTTATATAATCATCATCATGACTAAAAATTAAATGCGGAATAGATAGCGCAACATGCGCCGCATAGCGATAAACGAATGAACTAGCGATTATCGAATACTTTTTTTGTAATATTTTCGGAATGTTGCTGTAACATTGCTAAAGTTATATTGTAAAATAATGTCTTTGGAATATTTCTGCAATATTAAACTGCAATATGCAATATTACAATGTTGCAGCAATGTTGTTGCAAGCTTCAGTGCTGTATGGGTATATACAATATATATTTTATACATCTATAAGCTGTCCATTATTTTCTTTACTTCATAAATACAACTGATTTTCTAATAATTACAATCAAAATTTAGTTATAATAAACTATGGTAATAAATTATTGTGCAATTTTATATTGCAATTGGTATAAATTTGTGAAGAGATTGTGATAGAAATAAGGTTCTCTGGTTGCAAAATGCAGATTTATTGATTATGTTAATTTCAAAATATATATATCATAAATTACTTACCCGTTTACAGTGCCGACACTTATTCTCGCAAATTTCACCGCAAGTACGGCATTTCTTATCTCGGATCTTCGGCGGTAAGGGCGCAAAACTTACCGCACTTTTTGACTCTTTCTTATTATTAGCAATTGCTACTACATTGCAGACCGGGCACATAGTACTGCTATCTAAAATAAACGCGCGATTAATTATATGACAAACATTTTGGCTAACGTTTACTTAAAAGTTTAGAGGGCATAATCGAAATATTATTCGATTTTTATGTATAACATTATTATTATTATTAATATAAAATTATTTTTTACTCTTTAATTATAATTTTTTTAATCCGTGGCAATTAAATAAGTACCTTTTTTATATGATATCATAAGTCGATTTTTAAAACATTGCAGGCAGAAAGTATGACGACATTTCATCATTTTGGGTGATTTTACCTTGCCCTTGCATACAACGCATTGCGATATATCAATAGCTCCGAGCGAAGCCGTCCTATTATGAAATGAATTAATAAAAATTGATGATACAATAATTGTGAAATTAATAACGATGTTTCTAACAGCAAATTTAAACAATAATTGTCTAACACTGTGCGCTTGTGTTACGCAAGAAAAGAGCAATAGCTTGTATATAGAACATTTATGTTATTGTTGCAAATTTGATCAATTATATATATTATATGTATCATCAGTTACAAAACATTTCTTAATAAAATAAAATGTCTAATAATCATACTTGCGATGATGCATGTTTTGTTTTCTTGATGAAACATTTTTAGATCCTGTCGATTTCCTGCCAAGGGAAGCAGGTCGCGAGATGGGATGTGGCAATTGTTGCTTAACCATTGTTTTCTTGTATTTTAAAAATACGTCATAATTAAGTAAGAGAAAGCTTGAATTCTTATATATTCTTTAATTAATTAATTTACTTTATATAAGCATATTCACTTCGAATTTATATTTTTCACATTAATGCACGGTTTACAATGGAGGAATCGCATGGAATTACACGAAATTTGATACTTTAAATATTATTTATGATGTTTTCGTACGTTATTTTTTGTGAAAATAAAATATTATAGTATCGTCTTGTCATATATTCTGATAGAAACTGATAAAAAATATTCAAGCGATTTATATCTCATCGCGGCCATCAATAGCAATAGTGAATCATATTACGATAAGATAAAAGTTGTCATGAAAATCGCTTATTCGATTTAATAAAATTAGATGAATTATGAAGGCATTTATTTGAAACTTCGCAATTATAAAATTTATTTATAAATATATTAAAATAAAGGATAAATATATATATATTTACACATACCAACATCCCATACAGCACTAAAGCTTGCAACAACATTGCTGCAATATTGCAATATTGCATATTGTAGTTTAATGTTGCAGAAATATTGCAAAGACATTATTTTACAATATAACTTTAGCAATGTTACAGCAACATTCCGAAAATATTACAAAAAAAAGTATTCAATAATCGCTAGTTCATTCGTTTATGTTGCGCTATCTATTCTGCATTTAATTTTTAGTCACGATGATTATATAAAGTTTACAAAGAGCGACTAATAAGATTAAAGATATAATAATTATTTTTATTAACTTAAAATTGTATGATACAACCCCCACACTGGGGACTCAGACATTGGACTAAAAATTCTTTTAATAGTTTCCATTCTTATATACAATAAAATCAAAAATTTGATAATAATTTTTTAACATGCAAAAGATACTTCAGATTTTAATAAATAAATTTTGAGATTATATGAAGACAAGAGAGATGTGAAAAAACTTGTATGCGTAAATCCACCACAATCTTTTCGCATATCTGAATATTTCGGATACAGAGATTGTGAATTTACAAAATTGCAAATTGAGTTTTTTCTTATTTCTCGTACTTTGTCACTGAAGGAAGTCGAATGTGTACCGGAAATTAGGCATCTCCTGATGCCTAATTTCTTATTATTTTTTTCATATGTTAAAGATATTATGTCGATAAATATACATAAAGCATTATTGCATATATATTATATTGCTATGTTGCTGCAATATTATATTGCAATATTTTTGTAGGCGGACATTTTACTGTTGCTGCAATATCATAACAACGTTGCAGCAACATTTCGTAATGTTTCTGCAATGTTGCAATCTTGCAGAAAAATGTTGCTGCAATGTTGTTGCAATCTTGCGGTGCTGTATGGGATACTATACATTCACTCGTGCATGCAATTATGTAAAATGAGAAAGCTTATCCAGTTTTTTTTTAAATACATTTCAAAAAAAGATATGCCATTCTTTATATTCTGTTTCTGATCTAATCATATTTGAATGCAGTGTAAAATTTTACGCACGCAGTGTTATAGGGGCGCCACTGTACGAAAGGCCGGCATACATGCAGCATGAAATATGCAATGTGTTAGATAGGCTATCTTTGTTGCGCATGCGCATTGAATTTGGTGGCAACGAAGATTTTAATTAGTCACAATTTTTTTCGCCCTATCTCATATCCAGTTACGTATAGAGATCAGTGGATTTGTCCCTATTTGTCCCTCAATGTAACAACACTGGCCGCCATCCGCCATCCGCTACCCGCTACGGCCTGCTATCTGTCATGCATGCCATAGCATAGCCATTCTTTTATTATTAGGTGTATGTGTGTGTATGTGTGCGCGTGTGTGTGTGTATTTCAAGCCCTTCTCTCTACTTTTATAAACAGTATAGTGTTAGCAATTTTTATTTTGTTTGCTCTGCAATGAAGTTAATCGGAGTTTAATCGAAGTGACTCTTAATTGATGACTTGGGCTCATATTATATAATAAAAATGTTTTTATTTAATATCACATGCAATATGAACAAAAATATCACGATGCAAATCCTAATGTAAGAGAATAATGATATTCAGCAAATGTAATATTATTCGATGAGAAACTTTAAACAGGTGATCTATAGGACAACGCGGTAACAAAAAATCGACCGCTAATCATGTTCACGTAAGTATTAATTAATATTTTTTTCCCAATTTTGTGATTCGATATTAATATTTCGTCGAGTGAGAAAAATCGTTCAAATTAAACGAAATAAATTAAGTGAATCATGGAATTGACTAAAATATAAAATTAATTTATTATAATCTCGTTTTCTTTCTTAAGATATTTTTATATTTGAAGGATGTTTTTTTTTTCTTTCCTTATAAACTGCTAAGGCTTGTTTGCTCTTTTAGGATAGAAAAATAAGGGATAAATGCCCTTGTTACGCAAGTTGCTATTAAGATTGACAATTCTTGTGTTGCTTCTGGTAGCCCTCTATTGCTATCAGACATCTAATGGTGGGCACTGGATTGTGCCCAATCTACGAATGCAAAATGCAAGCCTGGGAAATATTACAACCACCTTAATGATAGCCAATTATTCCATTGAAATTGTTCAAGACAATTATTTATCTTCGACAGCAAGCACTTTGCCACATGATTGGACAGACTATTACAACATTTGGTGTATCTTTACCAAAGTTGCTTCAAACTCGCCCATGAGACGCAAGTTTCAAATATTTGTAGATTCCTTGCTCAGATTGACCTCTGTAAATATTGCTTTCCATGTAATAAGCGATCATGAGAGTCAAAGTATAGCACAAATCGTTATTCAAGATGTTAAGGTTAATACTGGAAAGTTTATAAAGGTATTTCCTTATATTCTTTTCTATCTATGATGTTTATTTTGTATGAAATGTGTCAATGTATAAAGTACAAATAATATTATATTATTTATTGTAGTATTATATTGTAGGATAAATCTAAATCTTTATACATTTCTTTTTTGAGACATTTTTTTAGCATATTATAGCTTCTTTAAACACAAACATATGATTTCACTTTTTGAAAAATTGCAATTACTTATATTCTTCATTTTTTCTTTTTTAGTTTAAATGTTTTTATCTTGTTTATGAATTGTATTAATGTACAGAATACAAATAGTATCATTTAAAGTTATACTTTATATGAATACATAAATAGATACTTTTTATTTATTTTCAGGTATTTTATTATGATGTACACAAACTAGCCACACAACTAGAAGATATTGTGTCAGTTATGTCCCCACATTTCAGTAGTAAACCAGGGACATATTATTCTGATGCATTATTCTTTCTCTCACTGGGCATGCACAAGATTGCACCCAGCCACCAGAAATTCGCTGCTATGTTTGATGCAGATACAAAATTTCGCAAAGATGTAAAGGATTTATTTGAAGAATTTAACAATTTTGGGAAGGACGCTTTGTTTGGCTTGGCTCCAGAACTAACTCCAGTTTACCGACACGTTTTGTATTTATATCGTACTAAACACCCAACAACAATGTTTGGCGAACCTCGACATAAAGGTGGATATCCTGGGTACAATAGTGGGATGGTGCTTTTTAATTTAGAAAGATTACGAAAGTCACTTGAATACAATGAGATTGTTACTAAGAACAATGTGGATACAATGACAGAGAAATATCACTTTAAGGTAAGTGAATAGTTTTGCAGCTTTTTTTTTTCTTTTCTTTGTGCCCCACAATATAACATAATATATAATATTTTACTTATCCAAAAAAAATTCTATTAAATAATTCTAAAAATATTTTATTAAATAATTCCTTCCTATGTTTCTAATAAATCTACATTAATTTTAATATTTCCATTCATTATTCTTTGGTTACATACAATTTTAAGTTGATTATATGGAACACACACACACACACACATAAAATTTTAAACTAAAGCTTTTTATTTTTGATCAGTTATGTTTCAAATTTGTAGACTTCTCAATGTTCCTGTAAAGAAAAAAATTTATTTAAATTTGTCCAAAGTATTTTCTGCAATTTATTGCACTTAGTGTGTAATATCTTTTATATCAAAGATATATAGAACATGATATTTTACTGATTTACTGTATATTTGTCGGATTACATTACATTTATTAGATATTGCTATAAACATTACATGTCTTGTTATAGGGTCATTTAGGCGATCAAGATTTCTACACGCTTCTAGGCATGGAAAGACCAGAACTTATCCATACAGTTGATTGCGGTTGGAATAGGCAACTTTGTACCTGGTGGCGTGATCGTGGTTATGCGGATATATTTGCTAACTATTCAGAATGCCACTCAGAGACCAAATTGTGGCATGGAAATTGCAATACTCCTATACCTGATGATTAATGATTTATAATCTTTATTTAAATTTATTCACATGTATGCATGTGTTTGTATAGTAAATATTAAATATAAAAAATGCTTCCGATTTTTAGTTTTAAGGATAATGATATTAAAGAATGAACAGAAATGATACATAAACAGAGAAGGTTAAACAGAATTATAAATAAAATAACATAATGACTATTTATGTTAATTAATAAATTTAAGAAATTCTATTTGCTTTGGAGTTATTAATTAAAAAATAGAAAAATATGTATTTCTCTTTCTATTTTTTTTTTCTTTTGGGATTGAATACTTATTAAAAAATTGGATATTTATTGTAACGAATTTCAATATTGTTAATAATATAAACAAAGAGCAAAACATTACAAAATTTGGCAGAATTTGTGGAATACTAATTTTTAATGCAAAATTAATACATTAACATATTTGATAGCATTTAGAGAATTTGTTTCAATGTTTTGCTTTTTGCAACTGTGATTTTTTTGTTGCAATATACTTTATTCATATATATGTTTCCTTTCCCGTGGCAATATATGATTTGTATTATTTAATATTAATATTAATATTAATATAATAATTGGTTTATAATATGAATGATTTAGAGAATTTATTATTTTATATATTTGTATTTTGAGTAATATTATTGGAAAATTATATATAAAATAAATTACGATATTGTGATTATATGTATTACATTAAATCAATATATAATAAGTGTATATAAGGGTATTTATATTGAATAAATAAATGTGCATACTTATATATATCATAAAATTAATACATTCTATTTGACGAAAATGAATTTAAACCTATTTCAGAAGATTTATATCAGTAATTCATAATAGAATTTAATTTCTAAATAAATTTTAATTGCCGATCTGCTGGTATACTGCATGCATTTCGCTTACTGGATAATTATATTGTAAAGAAAATATATAAAGAAAAATTTATGAGTATGTAACGCAAACAAAAATTTATATTTGGATATATATATATATATATATATATATATATATATATATATATATATATATATATACGTAAATATATTACACGCAGAGCGCTCTGCGCATTATTATATATAGCACACGTTTAGTACTAATATAACATATATTTGTTCACAGGCGAATAAGCAGAAACATCCTATGCAACAGCTGATGGAGATGTCCGAGCAACAGAACTAAAGCAACAACAACAAGATCAAGGCAGACTGCAATACAGACAATACTGTTGTAGCAGCCACAACAGCAACAGGCCGGTGCAACAGGTGCAATGATACAAACATCAGATGCTAGCGATGCAGCTAGTGCAGCAAATACAAAAGATGCTGCAAGAATAAGCTGTTGCATAGATATAAGAGAATTGATAAAAAATATAGTTTGTAAGATATATTGTAACTTTTAAAAATCTAATAAAGTATATTAAAAATATAAAATGCATATATCTTCTGATTGAACATATATCTATCCATTTCCACACATCTTATCGTGTCACACACATCTTTTTCCTAATTATATATATTTAAATCACTTTTGCTGACTTTTCGTTCTTGGAGTTTCTGAACCTGCATTGCTTAGAATCAAATATCAGGAAAATATAATCACTAAAGAGGTGGCACGAATCAAAATTATAAAAAGCTCGAAAATTTGAAGTTTTTAAATCCGCAAAAATATCAGGAAAACATGATCAGCAAGGTGGCACACACTAAAATTTTAAGAAGCGTGAAAATTTAAAGCTTCAAAATCCGCAAAAATATCTGATTTTTTTTTTTTGTAAAGGAAGAGAAAAATGCATTATGCATTCCCACCGACCGATCTGGTGGGATATGCGGGACTCGCACCCGCTAAAAAACTCTCCCTGTAAGACCAATCTTTGGCCTCCCGCCAATACTTACACAAATTTTAATTCTGAGATATCGGGAACACGATAAGCAAGAAAGATAATAAAAACTTCAAACTTGAAATTTTGAGAACGCCAGCTTTATTTTATTTTCTCATGTACATATATAGTGAAAATTACTATCTAAATATTAATTGTTCTTACAATTCATCTCTCAATTTTCATATAATCGCTACATTCGCTACAACTTATAAATGCCTAAGGAGAAAAAGATGCATAAATATATATAGAATATATATATATATATATATATATATATATATATATATATATATATATATATATATATATATAATCCTTCACACCTTATGCCAAAATATAATTGCTTCTTATATCGATACAACAATATTTATAGAGGAAAATAAATCGCTCAATATTTTTAATATAATACATTTATCTGTATAATTATAAATTTATATCATTAAGTCCAATCATTTCGATATAACTCAACATTGACCAGATTTAAAAGACTATTTCGTATTTAGCACAGTAATGACGCATTTTACATAACTCTAAATTAGTATTGTGCATGGATAAAATAAGATATCACCTTTGGTCCCGTTGATAGAAACTTACAGTTAATCGTGAAAATTGGACATGTTAATATTTAGCATTACATTGCTATTAATATTTATATCGATCTATTTACGATTAATTTTGGTATTATATATCTTTTTTTATAAATATACATCTCAATAAAGCTAAAATCAAACGGTTCTATCAAACTAAAAATAACTAATCTAATTTTCTTTCTTCACGTTAATTAATGAGCAATCGTTGATGACTATTCATGTAAATAAATGTTTTCTCGTCCTTTTTTTTACAATCAAGTAAATATCGAATATTATATACATTTTCTATCGTCTTGCGACGGAGTTTTGGTTGTTGTAGCTTTTTCTATATTATATTTACATGTGCTTAACGTGGAGTTATATATATAACCGGATTTTAGTACTATTTAATTATTTCTATTGAACGTAGTTTGAAAGAATATAATAAAATATAACACTCGAGCAATTCGCAATATCGATTAATATCACGAGGACATATTTCTTAATTGTTATTTTTTTGCTCCACATTATATGCGAAAAACATAAATATCTCCTTTTCTTGAATTTATACATATTCGTGTGTGTGTGTGTGTGTGTGTGTGTGTAATATAAGTGTATGTATTACATATAAGAGCATGTGTAAATGTCTGAAAAAATATTTTTCATTTCTGTAAGTGATTTTCTAGCCGTATAAATCAGCACTCAAAATATTAAAATAATATTTGGATATTTTTTCTTATAAGATAATCCCAAAATACTACAAAAAACAAAATATAATAATAACTATATATTAACATTACAACCGCAGATAGAATATTTTTGTTTTATTTCCAAAAACTAATATCGATTTACATCTTTGCATTGTAAAATTTTAAATTCTGTTTAGATAAAAATTTTTAATGATACATATACAATAGTTGAATAGATAAAAAAATATTGCAATAAAGAGTGCATATTTTTGTTTTTAGTGATTTTCAAGATCTAA
Source organism: Polyergus mexicanus (assembly GCF_030449975.1). Lineage (NCBI taxonomy): Eukaryota > Metazoa > Arthropoda > Insecta > Hymenoptera > Formicidae > Polyergus > Polyergus mexicanus. The sequence continues at coordinate 5,184,107 of NW_027223333.1, read as the reverse complement.
CAGTTATCAATTTTAATGTTAAATTATCAAGTTTTTTAAAATGCATCCTATTTGGAAAATAATTTTTAGTAGTATTCTAGGATTAAATAAAAATGTTGTCAAAATTATTAGTACATTTTTTTGTAAATAAAAAAAATATAGCTTTCACATTTAATCTCTTTTATCGATTTACAAATGAAAGCAAATGATGTAAATTTACATATAATGAAAGGAAAGGGGAAAAAAAAAAAAAAAAAAAAAAAACACTCACAAATCTTGGAGCTTTTGCATCAAACAGATTCTTCACTGTCTAAATTGCTTTATAAGTGCTGAGATATTTATAGAGAATTAATAGCACGCAATTAATATCTCCCTGCAATCTGAAACAGAAAACAGATTTGTATAATAATTAATTTTTATTTTATACCCAGTAAATACTGTTTGTTGTAGTATATAACATAGTGGTAAGAAATCATATAACATAAATTTAAAAATTATGATTATTTAAACTTTGTTTCGATTTTCTCAAATTAAAATTATTTTTTTAAATTAAAAAAACTAAACAATTTTTTTTTATATATCTATTTAAGGGATAAAATTTGCATCAATATATTTACACTTTTTAACTTTTCACGTCCACCGAAATTCCTGATAGATTCCAATAGTGTATTCCTAGAATCTAATTGAACTGGTACTGATTTAAGTTTTGTGCTGGGATTTTTCAGTGTCACTCCTGTTATCACTGGCATGGTTGGAAGTTTAGAAGGATGTATGTCCTCACTAGAACCATCGACTGTTGATAGTTCATTACGCTTTATTTGATTATTATTTACTTTAGATTCAGTAATCTTGAATCCCTTTACGACAGGCATCGGTGGATTGATTTTGACAGAGTTATTGATATTACATTTGAGAAATGTTTCATTTTGGGGCCTAAAATTATGACTCGTTCCATTTATTCCCACGACGGACATGAACCTTTTTGCCTGTGCATTCTCCTGAGTATCGTGCTTGGGGAACTGACTTTTGGATGAAAGATCATTCTGATTAGATACCTTCGCGAACTTGGCATGACTGTTTTGCTTGACATTCGGTTCTGCTGTTTTTTCTATCTTATCCATTTGTATATCACAATTCGACGAGTGTTTATTAATATTAGCGCGTTTAGGTTTCTGCTTAAAATTCATATGCTGAGCAAATGTATTTGTCAATTCTTTGAAATTTATTGATGTGTCAATTTCGTTTTCACTGTCCTTTGACATTTCTTTCGGCATCTCAATGAAGGTCTTCTTCAACTCGACCCCCATCACGAAGGGTCTATCTGTGTCTTTCGTTGAATCAAACGCGTTAACTCGATTCGACATCGGTATCTTGAAACCTGATGCTGTTGTATGTGTAATTAACTTTCTCGTGAGTTCGTCAGGATTCTTATTCGCCGAAGAATTGATTTTAATCTCGTGCTTAGCGATATTATTTTTATTGACATTGCTGGCATAATCCACGAAATCCTTCTCATTTTTTGTGCTGTTAATATTAACAACGGTCTTACTGCTGCTTATATTGTTTCTTCCTAGTTTATAATCGGTATCCATTTTGATTTGAACATTAATGCTGGGTCTTTCCAACCAACTGCCCAGACTAATCGCAGGTGGACCAGTATAAACGTAACGTTTTATATCTTTTTCTTTTGGCAATTGTTTACATTCCGGTTCTGAATCTTGAGATTCACGTGTTGAAACTATATTCGTTTTGATGAAATGTTCGTTGGATTCAGGCTCATACCTGCCAGAAAATAATTGTATTATTATAAAATACATAATATATACACAATATTGAGAGATGCAGAGTAGAATGATAAGGTAATTAATATTTAAAAAATCTTATTAGCATTAATTAGCATTAAAATTCTGAATAATATTTTGAGTTCTTTAAGATTAGCTTATAAGTAATAAAGAAATACTCACTTTTTTTCAGTTAATAATGCACTATTGTATTCTTTAGACATATTTTCCTCCGCTTGTTGAGCATTTTTCAACTGCGGTAAAATATTTTTCAGTACCTACAAGTTAAAATAATATCTTTGTATGATTGTTAAAGTATTATATCATTAATTTAATCATAAAAAAACATTGACAATTGTTATAATTATAAATTATTAAATATAATTATCATATACAATCAAATTTTAGAAATTCAATATGAATCAATTATATTAATAATTATCGCAATTTCGGTAAAAATTTGCTATGTATTGTATACATTTATATAATTCTGCAATCTATTTACTTCTTAATAAAATAAACAATCTTTTTTCAATGTATATATAATAATTCAATGAATCTATCATATTTGATTTATGATTGTTACCTTATAACTCGAAATTACCTGTAATGATTGTAATTGCTTCTCTTTGCTAGGCTTTGTTTGGTGTTTTAATATGTTATCTCTCCATTGAAAGAACTTTTCGTTGCTTCGTAATACATCGACATTCAAGTCTGTGATGCTTGTAGATTTTTTTATACTAATACTCTCCTGTTCAACTTGCGGCTCGTGCTTTCTTTCACCGATTTTCTGTGTTTCTGTTTGATATTTGGCATTACTGGATATCGATATATAACTCTTGGATCGCTGGATATTAGTCTTTTCATTAGTCGCGTTGAGAGACTGCAGTCTGTGGATCAACTCATTTTGATTGTGATTTTTTGGTTCGATTTTACAATCAAGATTACTGGCATTCGATTCTTCAGACTTAGATGTCACCTTCATGTCATGCGATACATTGTTAATTAAATGCATATTCGTCATATTTCTCTTATCATAACTGTCTGCTTTATTCCTTGAAAGTGTAGCAAACGTTTTAATAAATCTATCATCCGTGTTTTTCGCATAACCACTGGATTCCTCAAACTCTTCGAAAATGTCTAGGCTATTCTGTTTGGTATAAGTAGTGATTGTAAAGTTGGGCAAAGTATTGTCCACCGGCGCTATTTCCGGTGTGGATAAGCTGTTCATATTTTTTCTATCGAAGTCCTTATTGATAGTTTGCCTTAATGTTCCGATCTCTATTTTGTTTTCCAATTCCGAAATAATTTCTTTCCGCAAATTTGAACTAGGTTTAATTTTATTGGAAATGTCGGATATTTGCTCGACAGATTTGTTTAATATTTGTTTATCAATTTCCGTTTCAGGCACGAAGTCCGTTTTTTTATTTAAAGCTTCCTGAAATTCAAAATTCGCTTCAGAATTATTCAACAAATTCTTTGTCGATTCGATATTTTTATTGTTACTATCTGTCGCATTAGCTAACTCCAAAATTGAGCTTCCTAGCGGTTCCTTAAAGGCCTCTACTGATCCCAGCGTAATCGTATCATAATCATCAAAGACAGACGAATGTGAATCGCGAAAGGCACTTGGTGGAGCCGGAAGCTGATACTCCCAATCGCTGATCGACAAGTCTTCGCTTATCGCTGATACGTAATCAGAAGTATTCTCTTGCAAACCTCCTGTCGCAGTCATATTTGGCGTACTAGCACTCAAAGTATTTTCTGGAAGATCGATACACGATTTATAACTCTCATTCGACTCATTCTTGATACCGACGAGTTCTGATTTGATTGTGGAATCGTCGAGAATGGCGACGACATTTGTTTGCATGGATGCGGTTGTATGATTTGTCTTAAAAGGCAACGATGTTTCCGGTATTAGAGACGATGAAATTGGTACTGGGGATGACGAGGCTGGTAGCACATTTGATAAGGTATCCGATACTTTCTGTAGCAGAATATCGGTTTCGGATGGAACATCTTGATTACCTATTATAAATATAAACAGAATAAAAAAATTAGCCAAATATTATGCTGGTCTTTTCTTATGCTAAAAAAGATTGTAGCTACATACTTATAAAAAACTATTAAAAATGTAATCTAAAAATTAATTCTAAAGTTAGCAATATTAAAGAAACTGAAAAAAAATTTAATATTTTATAATTTTAGACATAAAATATGATAAATATTCACAAAATAGAAAACACAAAATATTTGAAGTTAAAATATTCTAATCTAAATAGATTTAGCATGATCTTTTATAGAGATGATGATTATATAGTGCAATCTTATCTTACACAATATTTATAAATAAAAAAACACTAAGAAAATACTAACACATGATAAATAGGAGAAACATGAAAATATAATTTTTTACATAAATGGAAAGAATTTAAAATTATCAATATAAAATGATATGTAAGCAAGTTCAATATTCTTAAAAATATCTCCAAATATAGTGTTAATTGGTGAAATTATTAAGTATAAGAAAATTTTGTATAATATATAATGTATGTATATACATATATAAAAAGTAAAAAAATCTTAATTTTTTTCTATTTATTATTAACATAAATTAAATGTGTATATATTCGCAACAGATTATTTCAATGTACATATGTGCTTAAATAATCAATTATTTCTTTTTTACACTCTTTTTTACCCGCTTACCCCTATTCCCTTTCTTTATTTTCCCCTCTACTCCATCTAATCTTTTCCTTTCCCTCTCCTTCCTTCCCTTTCTTTTTCTTTTCCTTTCTCTTCTTTCCCTTTTCTCTCTCTCTCTATCTTTATTCTATCTTCTTCCTTTTCCTCCTTTCTTTTCGTCTTGCTCCCTTTCCTTCTTTTTCTCTCCCTCTCCCTCTCCCTCTCCCTCTCTCTCTCTCTCTCTCTCTCTCTCTCTCTCTCTCTCTCTCTCTCTCTCTCTCTTCCCCTCTTCTTTCTTTTATATAAATGGATATTAAATACATTGATAAATAAACTCGTGAAAAAATATTTAAATACAAAGTATGATAATAGAATGTTTTGTATCTTACTAATCAATATGTTTAGATTATATAAAAATACTACAAATAGATTATATTAAAGATATTATTTATATAATATATTAACACTTTCAACTTTAAATTTTAATTTTAATTTTAATTGACAAAAAAGAAATGTTCTCAATGTATCTTTTCTCTCTCTCTTTTTTCTCTATATAAACTTAAAATAATTGTTTTAAAATGTCTCAGATAAATTTATAAGATTACTAATAAAGATTTAAAAATAAATAGAAAAATATTTATATATACCCAGTAAGCAATTTGATAACACATTGTTGCCAAATTGGCATCAAATTCGCTCAAAACTTGGTAACAAATCCAGTGCCATCTGTGTCCGCATTAAGCTTGTGTTTTGGTGACAAAGCTTGTTGACATAACCTGACAGCAAATTGACGGCAAAAACCGAGCAAAGCTTGACATGATTTGACGTCAAATTGATGGCAAAAATCGACCAAGATCTGCGCAAGACAATCTGATAGCAGATTGTCAGCAAAAACCGTACAAATTCTGCAGCTTTTGGCCATTCATATAAAAGTATATATTTAAATAGATTTAAGCCTTAACCCTAAGTAACAAAATGATGATAAGTTTTGGTCATAAAATGACCATTAGATAATTAGACATTATATAAAATCATATATTAATATATTAAAACATATAGGTAAATTCAAATAACTTAATTTATAAAATTAAAGATCTTTTTGGACAGAAATTGTTTGAATAAGTGAAAATCGAACAATTATCTGTCCGATTTGCCAAAAATCAATTCAATATCTGAATTTCCTGTATAAGAATTATGTCAAAAATTGAATTGATAGAAATATATATATTATAATATTATTAGCATTTTGTAGGCTTTATATACACTCATGACAAGAATTTGAATACGGGTATAGATAATGAATAACGCGCCGCATAGCGATAAGCGACTGAACTATTTTATAATATTTTGTAATAAGCTGCAGATTTTGTTCGGTTTTTGCTGCCAATTTGCCATCAGATTGCGCACTCTAGATCCTGCTCAGTTTTATGTCGACAATCTGATGTCAGTCATGTCAGCAAGCTTTGCTCGGTTTCTGCCGCCAATTTGCTGTGTAGTTATGTTAGCAAGCTTTGCTTGATTCTTGCCGGCAATCTGCCAGCTTAATCGGTAATAACAACTCTTGTACCAAATTTGTAGCCTTTTTGCTGACAATAATTTGTAGCAAGCACTTGGCAATATCTGTTAGAACAGACCTGGCTGACTGGGTATATATATATATATACGTCGGCTTCTCTTGCCTCATGTCTTACATATTATATATATATTAAAAGATGATTGCAAGATAAATATTTCTAATTGCGTGCGTGCATAATATAAAAGAAGCGCAGTTGAGTTCTGGAAGAGTGATAAAAGAGGGTAAAGAATTTAAATGGAGTGAAACAAAGATTTTAGAAAGTAACAGCAATTACGACAATGGGAAGAACAAGTATATGAAGATGGGGCACTTGACGGAAGGATCTAGTTTATCATACATTCATATATCGTTTGATATCTAGGATAATCACCTATGATTTATCAATCAGAAAGTGTTCAACTGACAGTGTGGGCTATCGGAACCGGCGCGACTTGAAAAATTAAGAAAAATTTCGGAATATATATTAATAAATAACCAAAGAAGCAAGTAAAAATTATTTGCTCTTCACTAAAGCCGAAAATCTTCCTAAACTTTCACAGAATTAATTTTTCGATTGATGTTTATTAAACATTTTTTACTCGACTCTATAAATCCTAAGCTATTTTTTAACACTCTGTATATACACATACATTATACATACATATATACAATTTCAAAATGATACGCACAGTACATGAAACTGAAAAAATTACAAATTTGCGAAGGGTAACAAGGGTAAAAACAGAATGTTAGTAATATAATGACATGCACCTGTAACTCTTTCATTTACATCCACATCTCTTGTATGGTTAATGCAATGTCCTGCATCAATTTGCTTCTGCTCTATTTGTGATGCACTTGAAGATATTGAGTTCCGTGTGGAGAAATTCAAGTTCAAAGCGTGCGCGATGTCCTCTGGAGACGAAGTGAAATATCGCTTTTGTCTCTTCAAGGTATCCATCTCAAAGTCATCTGATTTAGACTGGCTTCGAATCACTTTTGCCCGTTTAGCATTCTTCATATTGTTGTTTGATTCTTCGCTTTGACTAGTTTGAAGTTTTTGGCATGATTCATTGACATTTTCCGCAATGCTATATTTTATGATACTATTTAAGGAATCATCTTCTTTAATGACATCAAAATGATCGCATTTTGGTATGGTGGAAATCACCGTGCACATTTCTTTGTTTTTTTCAAGATCATTCTTTACTTCTGTGCCGATCATCGCATCTTTCGGACGCAAATAATTTGCTGTCTCAATGTTTTCCTTAATCTCGTGGGAAGAAATTCTTTTTCTCGGCGCTTTGGATGGTCTTTGGCAAACAGATTGATGATATGATTGCTTCAGTTGTTCGCTATCCAGTTCTGCCATGCGATTCGGTTTGGTCATACTTTTGTTTAGAGAATCATCGTTCAATAACATATATGATTTATTACTCTGATTCTCATTTTCATCGCGTGTATCAATGTTTTTAGACTTTACCTTGTAATCTTGTTGTAAGAAATTAATCTTTTCTTCTTTGGTAATAACATTACATTCAAGTAATAACAGTTTTTTTTGCGATACATTTAACTCCATGGAATCAGAAAGTAACCCAGTATTTTCTTTATTACTTAAATATTCGCTCAAATTTAATGATTCATGATCTATATCATCGACAATGTCTAGTATTTTTCCCTTTTTGCTAAATTTATCTCCATTCAAAAACTTATCTTTGGATTCAAAATATGTTTCTGAATTAATAAGGATTGATTCCATACAATCAGAATTGTGTAACTCAAAATTGCTTTCCATTTTATGATTTGATTTTAAAGACACGCTATCGTCAATTATAATATCATCGATTTTTGATGTCGTTTTTTCTTGACCTATCTGTTCTTCATTGGAAGGTGCAAAATCGATTTTCGACTTTGAATGTGTCTCTTCTCGTTTAATGTGTCTAACAAAATCATCTTCGTCTAATGACGATGTATTTTCAGTATTTGAAGCGCAGCAATGTGTTTTATGTATGACTTGTTCAGAGTTTGCACGTTTACGTGATAAACTGTTTATACGATCATATTTCATGCTCATGGTTCTAGGCGGTGCCAAGGGTGGAACTACTTCACGCTTAGGTACCTTTGGATGTTCTGAAGCGCTAGCCTTACACGTGTTAACCTTTCGAGGCTTGGGAAGGGGTACAGGTTCTCCAACTAGTTTAGATAAAGAAAGAAAAAAATAACCGTCACCGAAAATATAAGCAAAATGTGATACAAACAAGCAAACTGATTAAAGTATATGTACATACTATGTGCCGAATAGAGCAACAAAAATACATTATTTAGATAAATTCCAATAGAGATGTAAAATTAAGTCTTAGTGCGAAATCGTGTGTTCATATACTTTTATATAAATAAAAATATTTGGAATCATGTCATTTTCTCCAAATACAAGAATGTATTATTCATATTGTTTCATAAACTACGAAAAAAGAGTAATAAGAGAGAATGCATATAAAATTTTTCTTTATATATAATTATAAATAGTTCTTTTTTTAATTTGTAAGTTTCATTTTTTTAATATATAATTTTGTAACTTAGAAAATTAAGTGACTTCAAACTGTTTTGATGCATATACAAATATAAATAATATAGAATTTTAATAAAATTGATTAAAAATAGCTTATTGAGAAAATACAAATAAACAATATAAAGAGCATATATCATATGTGATTAAAATTGATAAACACAATATTTATTAATTATAATATATATTTTAAAAAATTTTCATTTTAATAATATGATTTTTTTAATTTAAAGATTTATTACCACAATATTTAAGATTGGAAAATTGTCAAAACAGAACAATGTCCGGAAAAAAATTTTTTTTTAATCTACATATTCCTAATTAATAGAATTTGAGGATCAATTATTCATTCTAATAAAAAGTCTATTACATTATGTCTATTAAATTTCAAACAAATTCGCCAACTCTACTCTCGAGAATCGAATTCAACTGGACCAAAAAACAATTCCAGTTTTCATTCGATTCTTGACGATTGACCAAGCCAGGTGGTGGTGGTTGCAAGATGCTTAACTTTCTCTCTTTTAATCTATTCTTTAATCTATGATTTATAATAGGTAGCGAGGGTAGCTCGTCAATGTCGCTAGGTATGGAATCTGTGGGTGCCATTTGGATATCTAATGGCTTCGTAGAGATCGCAAATATTTGCAAAGTACTCAAAAGCGGAGGAGACAAGTTGTTTTCCGAGTATTGTTCCAAGGAATTATTCCAAGAACTTTCCAGTATTTCACATTCCATATTTTTTATGTTCGGTTTTATGCCCTCCAGATTCGTCGACGTCTGCATTCTTCTCAATTGCTTATTCGAATAATCATATTCTTTCGCGCAACGTTTGGCATAACAAATCAACTTGTTTGATTTGTTCGCAAAAAACTTATGACTATCGAAAGAAACTTCTTCGTGATTTTCATATAAACTTGGTATCCTTTTAAGACTTTGAGATTCCTGAGATATGTGGTCTATTGTATTTTGGATATGATCTTTGGTTACGATACCAAGCGAAACATTATTTACAAAATTAATAGAATTATGATATTGCGAACGGTATCTTTGAGTAATAGTATATAATCTACCCCTTTTCAATATCGAAAATCTATACTTTCTAGGATATAATGTAGCATGTGACGTTTCATCATTCATACTCATATCCTCGCTGATTTGATGCGGATTTCCCGAAGGATCTCGCGCTTTGAAACTACGGAGCAAAGCATTTGAGCTACTGGTAATACGCACTAACTTACCTTTTTTTGTTACTACTCTAGCTTGCTCTACTTTTGGGGCGACTTCTACAGGCGCGACCATTTCCACATCCGTTTTAACAAGCTTATAGTTGACCGAATCTGTTTCAGAACATGTCTCGACATTCGTTTTCGTGGTACGACTCTGCTCAATGTTGTCATCAAATTCATATGTCGCGGCTTCCGACTTTGGTTCATGATCCAACTCGAGCATAGACTGCGTGCTGATGGTGATGTCGGAATTAGCTTTCGATGGTGCACCAATGTCCGATGGTGGTTTCGAAGGATCCATATCGGACGTCAATGATTCCTCGGAGTCAACGATACGTTCTAATGCCTGCGTGGAAATAGCTGATGAAAGTGGCCTAAGCGTCGGCGGAGGAGGAGCTATTCTTTTCTTTCGAAGACCTGTGCAAACAATTTACATGAACTAAGATATGTAGGAAACAGCTTTTCATACATGTAATCAATAAAAGCAATAAAAATCGCAATAAAATAAATTTAATTTATTTTTGTAATTTAATTAGAGTTAAATTTTTCTCGAGTAATATATATATATATACTATTATCTATTGTTTCCTTATAACAATAAAGAGACATTTATTATTGAACTGCATCAACACATCAACCATAAATGATCAAATCTCACCGGTGGAGCTGAGGGAAGTGTTGCTAATTCCCCGACTGAGCGTTGCGCCAGTCATCACCAGATTGCTCAAACTTTTACTAGATTGCGAGGTTTGCGCCAGTTTCCTGGAGGTATTGGACATGCCTGGCGCTTTGCTCCGCCTCGGCAGAGTTTCCGGTAGTCTTGCAGCCAAGTCTGGATTATCGCTAAGCACAGAGGCCTCATGATAACCGGAACTGTCGCTACTGTTACGGCTATGATTGATCATCATTTTATCTTTGCCGCTGTCCCCAGATGTACTTTGAACCGGAGGTACGGGGTACGTGGGCGGCTTCGGAGCTGGTCTCCTTTTCCTCTGTGGTCGAGTTGGTGGTTGAAGGGGACTAGCGCTTCTCGCGGTTTCGTCACTTCTGGCTGGTGACACGCTGCGACCCCCGAGACTATCCGTACTAAGTGAGCTTTCTTTGGATTTTTTAAACATAAAGCCAAACACACTTTGTTTGGTTTGCTGCCGGCGCCGCTCCTCTTGCCTCTGCAGCGCCATTATATCCTGCGTACTTAGTGTCGGACCTAGACCTTTAGTCTGTTTTGCGTAAAGAGTCACTTCTTGCAGATGATAGTCCTGCAGCGATAGTGATAAGTCCAATGTCTCCTCCAGGTTAGCTGGAATAAAAAGAACAGACATTGATAAAATTCTGGACACATTGAGATCAAATGTCGATTAGAATTGTCTGACATCTGATAATTAATAATTCCAATGTAGTTCAAGTAATTTAGAGAGAATAACCGAAATTTTTACATATTTGTAGTTACTTTACATTGTAAGTGTAAATAATATCAATATGATTTTATCAATATTAGATCAATTAATGAATATTAGATGAATATTAGATTAACCAAAAAATGAGCACGAAAAATATTATAAATTTTGTAACCACAAATTTCTTATATATAAGTTTATATAAATAAAATTACAATATATACAATATATAATAAAAATTTTACATGTATATAAAATTATGTATAATCTCTTTATTTATTTATTCTTTCGACTTCCATATATATTATATATTTTTAAAGAAAATTAAATAAAAAAATAATGCTATAAAACAATTCAGTATTAATGAAAATATATTTTAAATATATTTCAACATATATTAAAAACTATCTAGAATTTAGTGAATTTTTACTTCTGCTATCAAATTTTATACTGAAAAAATTTATATTAAAAATATCACATTTTTCGAAACAAAATCAAATTAATTACTTTTCAATAGATATATCGCCTTAATCTGCAATTATTGCAGATAGATATGAATCAGATTATTTCCAAGAAAATAGTTGGAAAAAAAAAAAAATTTTTGAATGACGGAACGCATAGAACACTCGCAATTTTTTAAATGTATATCCCTCGTTTTGCGTTATCGCGGGTGCGTAAGCTCGCGTCACAGCGTTCTCTCCTCAGCGTGAATGCACCTGAAGATATGCGAGCGGGAACTGGAATTGCATTCTCCATTCCCCTCGTGCACCGCGGATCAATTATAAAACGTACGCGAGCAAGCACGAGCAAGCACGAGCAAGTAGTGCGGAATGCCGGCATTTACGTTCGTTCTTCCACGGGACGAACGTGAGGATGAGAAGGAGAAAAGCAGAGCCTAATGGCTAGGAGTAACAAGTAACAAGTGCTGCAGGAGCCTGCCGGCAACCTTGCGATAGTGATCTCAGCAGCTAACTAGCTAACTGAAATATCTCGTGCACGGTTGTGCGTCACGATGTACACAGTGTCTCGTCAAAAGTGAAGATCACTAGCGGTGGAACGTTTCATAAATTGATGTGAAGTTTTGTTAAGTTTTCTGATATGCATAAATTTTAAATATTAGTCAATGAATATATTTATTAATTTATTTATATACATACTTTTCAATTTTTTATATCTATAAAAAATTTATAAACTAGATCATTAGGGATATACTATGTGTATATATGTTTAATATAATCAAACACAGTTTTAGAAAATTTATAATATATATGATATATTATTTTTTAATTACCCTCCAAAACTATACTTGAAATATTTTTATTTTACATGTTTAAATTATTACTTTTATAATCGCATTTATCGCGCGATAAATAATAAAAGTAATAATTCAGACATGTGTTAAATTTAGTGAATTTATTTTTATATATAAAATATATAAAATTTTATATTTTTATATAAAATATGTCAAAGCTCCTGAATTTTAAGTGCACGCAATGCTATATTGGATATATTTATCTTATTACTTTGATTGTATGCGGAAATAAGCACGGCACGTATTATGATGAAACTTAAATAGAGTTTATGGAAATGAGCACGTGCGCAAGAATCGCTGAAGAATTAAAAGAGAAAATCAGACTTTCATCGACGCATAATGCGAAAAGTATTTTCAGAAAATTGGATTGCGTGTCTGTCATGTATACATATGTACGCATCATTTGGCTTCCGAAGCCTTACCGAGACACATACTGATTGGTACATAGACATTATGTAATTTCATCTTAAAATTTTTTAACAGCCAGAATTATTAATCGTAAAGAATTTTCGAAAAATATGCAGCAAAAAATAAAAATTAATTTTTCTTGAAACTTTCGCACTATTATCCGTGTCTGGTTTTAAATGGCCCGGGGAAGTTTTAAATAATTAAATATGTAATTAAATTAAAAGATAATTAAAAGATTAAAAGATAAAAAAAGATTAAAAGATAATTAAATGTGTAATTAAATTCATTATTAAATAGAGATATTTAATTAAATGCAGGAGATTTTTCGTTATTTATTTAATCACATTGATCATCTTGTGAATTTATTTTCTTAAATTTATTCACACAATTTTGTTAAATTTATATGATTAAAATGTGCAAAGCAGTACTCACCTGGATGACGAAGCTCGTAATTATTTTTGTCCAGATTCTTCTCGCGGCACACTTCGTCTAGAATTTCTCCGAGGTTCATCTTCGGACTGACCCTCGATACATACAGCTGATTTCTCGGTAGATGTACCTGTGCCGTTTATCAAGTTATCGCGTATTGCACTACCGATTTATCGCATTCGCGTTGCAATATATTCTAAGTTTGCAACTGGCTTTAAACGAGATCATTCGCTTTCAACATTTATCGAAGAATCGAAAAAATACAGATCAAAATACTTCTATTTGCTATAGTCTGCTCGAAATTAACATTGTATTCGTTCTTTATAAAATTTTAGGATAATTTGCTTCTACTTTAATTTAAAAAAAAAAAAAAAATAAACATAAGCGATATAAACATTCTCTTAAAAAAAAAGTAATATAAACATTCTCAACATTTATTAACAATAAAAAATTGTTTATTAACAGTGAAAAAAGAGACAAGGAATGTACGACTGTAATAATAGAAAATACATATATGGTAAGATAACTGGATTTTTTTGTATGAATAAAATAGTTAAATCAACTCAATACTGTAAAAATTAAAAAGTTGTATCTCATCTATATTGTTTTTTACCTGCAATCTAAATGTGGTTTCGAAAGGTTGATTAGCTTGCTTTGTTTTACGTGGCATACACGTGCCCTGCTTGGGAAGTAATTTAACCTAAAATAAAACAGAAACCCTTTTAATCGCGTCGCGAATTTTTTATCGACTATTTATTTTAGCTAATGATTAAATAATTTAATTCATAAAAATTAAAATTTTATTTATATAAATATTAAATTCCATATCTTAAGTAGACAATAAACGGATAATTTTTTAATTTTTTTCGGATAATTATTTGTCCGATTTCTGAACACTCAATTCAATATCTGAATTTCCTGTGTTGAGATTGTATCAGACAAATTAATCTGATAAAAATAGTTATTATACCTTTAATATTACTAACCGCTTTTTGCAAGCTTTATATAACCATCGTGATTAAAACTTACAATTAAATACGGGATAGATAAGGCAACGCGCGCCGCATAGTGGTAAACGAACGTAGTAGCGATTATCAAAAACTGTCTTTTGTAATGTTTTTGAAATGTTGCTGTAACATTCTCATAAAATATTACAATTCCATATTCCAATAATGTCTGAACAATATTTCATTGCAATGTTCTGTGCTGTATGGGATGTGTATGTGAAAATAATAATATTTAATAATATTGATTTCTTACAAAATCTAATAAAAATGAATACATAGGATTTACAGAAAGAATCATATTAAATTCTTATGTCCCAAAGAGAAAGTATAACGATTGGTACTGAGAATTGACGTGCGAAAGGGTTAATCTAACACGCGAAGCAATGAACGCGAGCATCAAAGAAGTGTCGTTAGAAAGTGCGTAGAAATTCTCGCGTAGAAATTCACGTGACATGTACTGGGAAACTGTTAGAATCATTAATGGCTGGCTGGTTGCCGCCCAGATAGAAAATCAACTAAATAATGAGTTATATTTGCGCAAATCTGTAATCATAAATCGTAACTCGTATGCAATTATCGATACGAGTAAAGAAAAACGACAAGATCGATTGCGTACAACTGATTGTGATTAGATTTCTAATCAATCACTTTTTATTCGATGGTCAATTATATCTCTGAGATTGTTACCGAGATCTCAAGGACACGATTTTAATCATTAATCTCCGCAGACTATACATACGCAGCATTGCAAAAAAATCATAATGTGCAAGACCACTACAAAAAGTTTGTCTTGTACAGAATAAATAAAATTATAAAATAAATTTTCGATTACACGATGTAAATTAAATATCAAAAGAAAGACTCATATTATTAATCGAATTAAATCAACTAAAAAGTTAATAAATTTTCATTGTGTGTGTTTGTGCTTATATAGATGTATACATGTATATCTCAATGTAAAAAGAGGCCAATGTCATGTTTATTAAGAATTAAGTTTTGCTTGATATAAATAAATTGTCTCTGAATTTATATTATTTATATAATTTTTATGGACCGCTAAACAGATTATAAAATCTTATAATCAAAAAAATGCACTATCTTTATATAAAATATTTAGTTTAAATTACCTGAAGAACGTCCAACGCTCCTATAGGAGTATTTGGATGATGAGAGAGAACTAATCCATGTTCACCGATCGCTTGCAATGTGTAATTAGAAGCTGTCAATTTGTGAGCCGTCGCGATCTGAACTAGAAGATCCATCATTGGCGTGCTATAAACAATTACGCGTCAACGATCTTTTCTATTTAAGAACTTTCCTATTTAAGAGTATATATAATAATTGTAACATGAATTTTTCACAAATATTTTTCCAAAAAGATTTCCATCAATCTGTAATTTTTATAATTTTATTTTTGTTTTTTATATTTTTTGATCAATATTATTACATATATAAATTTACTAAGTTTAATTCGAAGAAAATTTTATATATATATGGTATATATACTAAGTTTTTAATTATATAATATAAAATATTATCAAGTATTATAAAAATTTATATACAGAGTATAAATAAGAGTTGGGATGGACTATTCCAACACCCGTATTCCTAGAATCAAGCCGAGCCTAAAAATCCTTTACTATTTTTTCCTCTCACGAATAATTATCGTAAATTAAAGACTGAAGATCTTTAATTTTTAAATATTTTTTAAGGCTCTTTTTGGTGCCAGAAACTATTATATATATATATATATATATATATATATATATATATATATATATACGTGTACATACATAAATTTGAAATTATTGTAGCGTAATTTTAAATCGGTGAATTAATTTCTCATGAAAGACCCAACGATAAAATCGCGATAACAGAACAATGTTATAATATAAGAAGATAAGCAATCATCTGATTATATAGTACAAGTACACAAACCTAGTTCCGATACTCACATTTAAAAAAAAAAAAAACAAAAAAAAACTTAATTTTCTTTAATTACTGCATTTACACGAGAACAAGAACAACCTTTATCTTTTTTTCTTTCTCTTTCTTTCTCTCCTACTTCTCTTTCTGCTATTTTTTCCTACTTTTTCCTTCTTTTTCTCGCTTTCTCTTTTTTCCTCTCAATTTTCTTTTTTTCTTTCTCGTTTTCTCTTCTCCTCTCTCTCCTTCTTTTCTCTTCCTTCTCTCTTTCTCTCTTTCTACTTGCTATCTATCTGTCTATCTATTTATCTATTTATTTATCTCACTTATAATTGTATTATGTATATAGTAATTGTCTAAATCTATATTAACTTTTCCAATGTTAGGCGCGCATATACACCGTCATATGTACAAGAGAATAACTATACGTAACATATATTTTTGTAAATAAACCTTCTTAAAACTGTAACTCTCTGTGTATGAAGATTATAATCGCGAGGTAGTTGGACCAGAAGCTCCATACTTCCAGCCAGCATATCCGCCGGAGTGTCTTCTGTCACAGTAAGAACCATTCTGGATGGTCTCTCCTCTTTGCCCCTGAAATAAAATATATTTGTTGAAATTGTTATTTAGTGAATAAAATTCAGTTACGTGTACAATTATGCTTTAACAAATAAGCATAGCATAATAATAAGAAAATTTTGTCTTTTTAGACATGCATATATATTTGAAGCTTTATATTAATATTAATTTTTTATCTGTTTACAGCATTGCATGTAAAACTTATTCTCAGAAGTTCTGCAATTACATGGCTTCTCTTTAACGTTCGTTAAGCTTCTTAATTTACTCTTCAACAATTTTATGGTCTATGGCTCGTAACGGATTACAATCATGTACAGTATGTTCGTTATAATATGTTCGTATATAATATATATACATGTACATACGCGTACTTATACATGAAATATTGTATAATGTGTTGAGGAAGTAATGTGCTCATTCAATTATTACATTAGATTTTATTTAATTAGGTTTAACTTTCGCCTATTGAAAAAGAAAGCAAATTCATGCTCGTTTTATTACTTCAATTTAATTAATAAAATCTAAAATTAATAAATTTTTTCTTAATAAAATTTAGAATACTTTAGAAATTCTTTCCTACTCTTCCGTATATACAGAAGTATAAACTTGAAATATTTTAAAAGAAAATATGTTTAAAAATACATAGATATCAATTTCCCCAAAAAGTTTTAAATTCTCATCTTTTTGCAGATACAAAATAAAAAAATTATTTCAATCGAATTCATTTACGAGAATAGAAATATTAAAAAATTTTATATATAATTCTTTTTATTCTTTTCTGCTATTCTGCGAATAATTTTGCGTAATTAAATATTAGATCCCAATGTTTATTATCGGATTTATAAATGATATAGCATAGTGTGCTATCTCGGATACGGCAAAGAGAAAATGCGAGGTTAAAATCTTTAGAATACATATTTTCTTCGATCATTCCCGAATTTTCTTGCGACGTTGCTAACGTTTTCGCTAACTTTCTCGCGCTGCATCCGTCCTTTCGCATATCTTGCCAGCATTTAATAGAAACTGGATCAAGCACTTTTTTGCCTCTGTTATATTGTTCACAAACAGCATTCACATGATTGTTACGACTCTCATGAGAATGGATTCTTTTCATGAATGGTTGCAACGAATCGCCAATATGCGAATATGTTATGTTTCATCATGCAAAAAATGACGACAAATATGTAAACATAATTAAAAATTCAACAAGAAAGCAGATTTTTGTCAAATTATAATTAAAAGTCATAATTTTCTACATTTTATTTTTTTTTTAATCAAGAAATATTTGTATTATAAACTTAAAGTTAAAATAACTTTTTTCTCTAAATTGACAATTTTTAAGCTTAATTATCTATTTTTTAATTAAAAAAAAAAAAAAAAAATTCTTATATAATCTTTACTCTCTAATATAAAAATATAAAAAGTACCAAAGTCAAATAAATGATCAAATATATATCAGCGAAGCATTAATCTCGAATGTTTTTATGTCATGAACTTGAAAAGCAATGAAAATTTTTTGTTTAGTGAAGACAAATTACAACTGAAATCGCTAATAGCGCAAAACAAGACTGAAGGATAAATATTTCAAAAAGAACACACGCTATATAATCATGCAAGTTGCTTGCATTTCATTATCGCAATATTGCATATAATTATCATATGCATTATACTCGAAACCACTTTCAGAAAGTTGTCTCCATCAACAAGAGGAGCTGCTTTTACAGTTCAATTAAAAGCACACACACATACATATATAGTGTACAATGATAAGAAAGCATACTGTGATCTCAGCAAAACCATTCCAGTCTGTTATAAAGATCATAAAAAAAAAAAAACCATTTAAAAAATTTATTGGTACTTTCGAGGATTTATGAAACTCTTTGATATGTGTATGAAAGTTCCAAGTCAATAAACATGACCATAATAAATTGGATAAGTCTAACTGTAATTGTTCAAGAAAAAAAGACGATATAACAATTTTATATAGGATATCTTAAAACCATTTAAGGATCTTTTGACAATAGATTCTCTGATTAATTTAGAGACAATCTTTCCTCAGCAAAAATGTCAAAATACCAATAATATTTTCGAGTTGTAAACGGTTAAAAAAAAGGCTTTTTATTAACTCTAAAAAAACTTTGTGAATTTAAAAGATTAACATTTCTCTACTATATTTCTCAATCTTTAAAATCTGTAACTCTTTTTCAAATAATTAGATAAAATAATAATAAATATAATAATAATAATAATAAACGAAATATTTCAAACTATACAATATATTATTATTCTCTTGTCGATCATAAATATCTGGAACAGCAAACTGGGTAATCGTAATTCACGATTTATAATACCTGACTTCGATAATCAACTTTTCTTGCCACTTTCGGATACATTAAAGTGATATTAACGTGTTATGTAGGGCATGTGATTTTAAAGTAGAATGTGACATACATATTAAAGTATAAGTATATATATACATCCCATTACAATATAAGATATCCAGTCTTACTGGTATTATTTGGCACAGAGATCACAAATGTAAAGATAAATGAACTGCGACAATAATGAATAAATTAAGATACACATACACACACATATGTGTATAATCACATAAATACACTAAAAGAAAGGAATAAAATGGCAAATAAAAGCCAAAACGTGATAATCGAAAAAAAAACAAATGTACAAAATTAACTCTAAAATACAGATTAGTCAATATTATGTTAGATACATTACTATACACTTATTAGACACATTTGTAAAACCAAGTGCTGGAAATGTTCTGGAAGACATTGCCGAGATATAAATCAGCAAACAGATGGACAAACAAACAAACAAAGATAAACAAATAAAAAAAAAAGAACAAATGATGATAGTGCTTTTAATCAGATCTTTTTAAAGAACAGCAGATAAGGGTCCGAGCGCGAGAGAGAGCTCGTCTCTTTTATAAAAAAGACGCGTATTGTTTCATTCAAGGTGAAGATTATTTGCCATATTCTCTCGTGGCATTCACAAGCGTCACTTTCCTTTACGGGATTTGTCACTTCCGCTTTCTATCTGACCTTTCAGATTTTTCATATTCATCTCATACATCTCTTGCCATTAACTCTTCCATAACTCATCCGTCGTGATGTTAAACAAAGTGAGTATGATAAAGAGACTGTAAATTTCTATACAAGTATCCATAATGTTACAATGAAGTAAACAGAAATTTGCAAAAATAGTAAACTAATCAAAGTTCTTTATCGTCTGGAAGCCAATCTTTGTTTTCTCTCATCAAATTATCCTAATCAATTCATCGCTCTAACTTCGAATAAGAATAATACATATTACTGTTAACATTAGAATAAAATTTTATTTTATATAAATTTTTCTATTAGATGTACAACTTTGTTTCCGCCGTTCTTTTCCGAAATTCGAGGCTTTATTGTAAAAAACTAGTTATTGCTTGTTGAGTCACTCCCAATGATCGTGCCAATTCTTTTTGACTTTGACTCGAGTCTTCATTAAGTAATGCCTCCAATTCTGCATCTTCGAAAACCTTCTCTCTTCCACCGCTATTCCACCGCCGGTCTTCGACGTGAAAATCACCGTTCTTGGAGCGTTGAAACCACTCACGACACATTCTTTCGCTAATAGCGGCTTCGCCATAAGTATTTGAAAGCATTCGATGAGCCTCAGCTGCAGATTTCTTCATATTGAAGCAGAAAATTAAAACCTCCCGCAAATGACCAGAATTTGGCTCGTAAACTGACATTTTCAATCGAGAATAACTTTATGATGCAGACACAAATCGACTAATGTTTCTATGGGGTTATGTTGACAGATGCCCAAGTTTATCGCATGACGTCTATGATCTATTTATTTCGACCGCTACTTACCGCTAAAGCCATCTATAGGAAAACGGCGGAAGCAAAGTTGTACACCTAATAGTTTCGACTTTAAATGTGAAAAATTAAAATTATGATAAATAATGGCTTTCGATAAAATTCTCAACTAGGAAAAAATTAATTCAAAATGTTCGCGTTTAAGAATTCATAATCGGAAAAAAAAAAAACTGCTGAGAAGAAATACAAATAACTTTCTACTAATATTTCTTTATGCGGTAAAAAAAAAGTATTTATACGTTTTATGTAAACAATTGCAAATAATATTGATATATGTAAATAATATTGACAATTAAGCGACTTTTAAATACGAAATAGCTATTAGATAGCTAATAAATTTGCAAGATTATATGAATTATAAAGATAGTTTTTAGTTATAAATAGAATATTATTGTATAATAAAAAAGGGAAAAATTGTTTATAATTAAATAGATTTGCATAAAATCTTTAAGCTGTTTCTTGTGCCTTTATTGATGACGGTGCTTTGCCTTATTTAATTTTTAACCACTCAATAAATTTGTAAGGCGTTACTGACCCTAAAAGAATCGTACGTACCGCACATATAGACTTATATAATAACCTTATTGTTAGCATTTTTCCCTGCGACAGGTGAAGATAAGATTAAAGAATAGCGATATATCAGATAAGATGATTTCTAGAATGATTATTCTAGAACGAAATATTCCAAAAAGAGACAATACAAGAGAAATAAAAAGAGTGAGAGTATGAGGCGACCGCTTCTCCTCTTTTCTCTTCCCCAATAAATGCAAAATGGGACAAAAAAAAAACACACACACCTGAAACAGATGTGGCACGAAAAATTCGCGGATCTGTTTATACAGGGTGACCCATTTTAACTTAGGCAGCCAAATAACTCGAAAAATAAGCACACTACGAAAAAATGTTTAGAATCAAAATTTTGTCATTTCGAGGGGGACGTACAATGACGTTAAAATGAGCCCCCCCACCCCTTCCCCTGGGCGGTGAGGGGGGGGCAAGTTTGAAATCTTAAATGGGAACCCCTATTTTTTATTGCATATTCGGAATCTTTGGCTAAAAACACATACAATTTGTCTGAAACATTTTTCTCGATTCATGATAGATGGCGCTGTAATCGACGAAATTCAATTTCTTCGATTTCTCTTACTGAGAACCCATGCTTACGATTCTGCAATAAATTAACAATAAAAATACCACGTTTTCATTGTTAATACTCGAAATTAGTCTTAAAACAAACTTCTCATTATTTTTTATTACTCATTAATTACTTCTCAAGAAACTGCTTTTAGCGTAACCTGCCCTTTAGGCAACTTGAATGGTGCAAAGTACCGAGACATTTTGGACTTTCCATCTGATGGAGTTCCTCTAAGTATCCCTCCAAAATTTTGTCCATTTAGTGCCAAAGTCACAAGTGTTTATGTATTTTTTTAACATTTGTACTCTGATAAAATTCTGGTAAAATGGCAAATTATACGCCTACAGAAGTAGTCGATATTCTTATAACCTTTGGCGAATGTGGTAGAAATTACAAACTTACTGCCCGTACTTATGCGGAGCGATTCCCAAATCGCCGCCATCCTACTGATCAACAAATTATAAACATTGAAAGGAGATCTCGTAATAATCCACTTCATCGCGAAAGGCGAAGGAATAGACTTCATAATAATAATGACCCTAGATTGCTCGCAGTTTTGGCTATGGTTCATCAAAATCCCCATATTAGTACCCGTCAAATAGAACGAGAACTGGTATTTTTAAAACGTGGTATTTTTATTGTTAATTTATTGCAGAATCGTAAGCATGGGTTCTCAGTAAGAGAAATCGAAGAAATTGAATTTCGTCGATTACAGCGCCATCTATCATGAATCGAGAAAAATGTTTCAGACAAATTGTATGTGTTTTTAGCCAAAGATTCCGAATATGCAATAAAAAATAGGGGTTCCCATTTAAGATTTCAAACTTGCCCCCCCTCACCGCCCAGGGGAAGGGGTGGGGGGGCTCATTTTAACGTCATTGTACGTCCCCCTCGAAATGACAAAATTTTGATTCTAAACATTTTTTCGTAGTGTGCTTATTTTTCGAGTTATTTGGCTGCCTAAGTTAAAATGGGTCATCCTGTATACAAAGATAATTCAATATAAATCGAAATTTATTTATGTGCTGCGTTTTCAATTAAATATCTCAAATATTTGTATATATTTTTTCAATAAAAAAGAAAAAAAAAGATTCTAAAAAATGTATAACAAATCACTCTATTGCAATAATAAAAATATATAAAACAAATTGTAATTTCTAATAAATTAAATTCATCTCAAATATATCTATAATAAATATTATTGCAATATATGATAATAACTAAACTAGCTATGCAAGAATAAAAAGATAAATAAGTGTAGTTGTTACATATTATTATATTAAACATCAAAGTATTTTTGAAATGCTATAAATACTGGAAGATTTTATATGATTGTAAACTGGGTTTTATTTTTTATTGTGCTGCGCAATGCGACATTGTGTCACAGTTGAAGTACTCCGTGTTGAGCATAGTATTACACTTGTCATCTGCGTAACACGCTGAAAAACACCAATTATGGTTACCTAAGTATTGAAAATGTTGCACTTAAGTGCAGAAGACTGTATAAAAAATTTAATTTTTGTAATTTACTTTTAGAAATAAGCTTATACAATAAAAAAAAAAATTATTTGAATTTAAAGTATCCTCATATATTATTAAGAGAATTAACAACCAGAAATTGATTCATAGTTATTTATCATTTTTGAATTATTTTGATCTCTGTTTAATTATTTGTTTATAAATTTCTGAGAATTTTTTAATTCCAATACGTAACCCTAGGATTAAAATATCAAGTTATTCTGAAATATTTACCTACTTATTTATAAATTTTGTTGCAAAAATAAATACACGGAAACATGAAATTTTTGTTCATATAACTTTCCTAACTATTCCCTTTCCTTCGACAATTCTTCCGATGATTTCGCTAAATTTGTCTATATCTTGTTGAAAAAGATTAATAGATTTTGATTTAAAGAATGTATCGTATAGTTTTGCAAAAAACTTGATATATTCAATAACTTGGAATAAATATCCTTGTAAACATGAATTTTTTAACGATAAGGAAATTCAATTAAAACGTGTCAAATATAATATTATAAATAGCATCATTGTATATTTTGTTATTATTAATGTTATGTTACCTTGCCAGATCAGTATTTTGAGATCGTCATCAAGAATACTAACGAAACTCTCGCGAGACACAGCTCTCGTAAGGCCGTATCTGTTTGACACTGAGAAATATAAGCAGCTATTACGGGTTTACAAGTCACGAGAAGACGGCAGGTCTCGTCATGAATTGCATCATCGCGATCCACCAACCTTGCAATGTCGTCGGAGTATTTTTCTGTTTTCTTTCTCCTCTAGTCGACTCGCGCATAACCGATCGATCGAACGACCAACCGATCCAGGAGGAAAGGCCATATCACAAACCATGTCATCATCATCATCTATATTCTATGCGAATCGCATCCGTTAACGACATAATTGCCGCTTCTGCGATTTGTTGCGACGCGCGAATTCATCTATCGCGCGATTTGCACCATCAAGGTCGAACTAAAGGTAATTTATTCCATTTCGCGGATGAACAAGACGAGCGTTTTATACGCGCCATTTGTACGCACACGAGTCGATTTGGGCGTGTCGTAAAAATCAATGTGATTATATGGACGTGTTAAGATTGTTGAGGTGTCGCATGACATGCTCATGATAGAAGAGCTCAGCACAATAAAGTGCATCACATTTGATATGCTTTTTTTAAATCTGCACAATGATAGATTAATTTCCGAAAAACTGAATTCAACCAATGTTAAAATTAATTTTTTTTTTATCGGTTTATATGCGATCTATATACTGGGTGGTCCATTTTAATCCATCCAGTCGAATATCTCAAAAACCAAGCCCGGAAGAGAAAAATGTTTCAGACAAAAGTTGTTTGGTTTCGAGGGGGTTATAAGATGGTACCATTGGTTTGACCTTGGAAAATCATTTGAAGGTCATGTGAAGGTCAACTTTAAAATCTTAAATGGAAACCCCCATTTTTTATTTAGTATTCTTGTAGCTGACATCCAGAGTTTTTCAAAACACTATAATAAAGTATTTTTTTATTCAGTACTTTTTGAGTTATTTTATATTTTAATCTGATATCTTTTGATATAAAAAATTAAATATCTCATAAAATATTCAGTTTTCGATAATCTTACCGTAATACTTTTATGTACAGAATAATGAGACAAATCAATTAGTGCAAAAAAAAAAAAAATTGTTTAAAAAAATACATCGTAAATAATGTTTTTAAAAACTATTATTTTTTTATACTAATTGATTTGTATCATTATTCTGTACATAAAAGTATTACGGTAAGATTATGAAAAACTAACTATTTTATGAGATATAATAATTTTTTATATCAAAAGATGTCAGATTAAAATATAAAATAACTCAAAAAGTACTGAATAAAAAAATAGTTTATTATAGTGTTTTGGAAAGCTCTCGAGGCAAGCTACAAGAATACTAAATAAAAAATGGGGGTTTCTATTTAATATTTTAAAGTTGACCTTCACATGACCTTCAAATGATTTTCTAAGGTCAAACCAATGGTACCATCTTATGACCCCCTCGAAACCAAACAACTTTTGTCTGAAACATTTTTCTCTTCCGGGTTTGGTTTTTGAAATATTCGACTGGATGGATTAAAATGGGCCACCCAGTATAAGGGCTATCGAAAGAATAAACGATATCTCTAATTGAAAAATAAAAAGGTAATTTTTTAACAATTGCTTTTAATACTCGCATTAAAATAAGAAATTAAAATAAAGAATTTTATATATATATATATATATATATATATATATATATATATATATATAAATGAATCAAATAATAATAATACGATTTTTGTTTGACAGAACGATATTTAATTTAATTAAATTAATTTTATTTTATTAATTTAATTTAATCAAAAAATATATATGTCTATAAAATATGTTTATATCTATGATTTATGTAAGAAGATGAAAACTGATTTTTAACGTATCAAATAAATTAAATTTTCAATCTTACTTAACATGACAAACTGCATAAAAATGTTGTTTAATTGCGCCTATAATTATACAATAAAAAAGTGATTTAAAAATATCTATATGTTTAATATAAGAGCCACAATCGTAAAATAATTTAAAAAACATTAATGTTACATCATTAATCTTCAAAGATCGAAATAGCAATAAACTCACTATCCCCTGTGGAAAATTTCTTTACATTAGTAATTACTGTGCAATAAAATCGCATAATGTCGGCATTTACTTAACGAAAATTAGCAACGGAAGTCAGAATCGAGAATAGGCAATTAAAATTTCTTACAACTGTTTTTCCAACGGTGCGGCGATGAGATTATAGGGACGAAAAAAACAAACGCGGTACCTACGATCTTCTCATTTAAGAGTCAGAGTGTTTATCGACCATAAATTAAAATTGTCTAATTTAAACACAAAGAAACGAGGCGCCGATAAGCGCGCAGTATCAGTCAACATGCTATTGAAGCATGACGTCAACATATTTGAGTATTATAGCGCAAAAGAATGCTTGCGGGAAATCTTTTTCGAGTCGATCGCAATCGCAAATACGATTTCGATCAAATATTTCGAGTATATTTTATTGAAATAAAGTTTCTTCCTCAATACTGCAAATATTAATTTTGATATATGTATGTTTTGTATTTATGCGCGTGTCCATCTCTTATTTTTGCTTCTATTTCAGAGTTATTATAACGTGACTCTTGCACGATTGTGTATAACATAAATTATATATGATATGTGTAAAATTAAGTATATACTCATGCTTAACAAAAATTAATTGATAAGATAATAAAAGTATTAATACGAATATCAAAACTAATAAATCTTTATATGTTATATTAATAAAACAAAAATAATCAATTTAAATACACACACACACACACATACACAAAAAGGAGATGTTTAATATTTATATATCCTTGACTACCTGAAATATTTCTGTTGTTTTCTATGAAAAAATGTCTGAGAAAAAAGTTGAACTATTCAAGAAGGCAATTATGATGATATAAAAATTGTTTTTTTTTTTCTCTTGAGATTTGCTTAAGAAATTTCAAGATCAAGATTAGTTTTTTTTTTTTTTTTTTTTTTTTTTTTTAATAGAGCCATCGAAAGGAGTCCAGCAATTTATGATAATATGATTTTAGATAATCTTGAATATGGAGATAGCTATGTTCAAGGAAAATGAAACGGTCAAAAATTTATGCTTTTCAACACAAAAATTTATTTTGAAAGATATTCAAAATAACGTCCGTCGACTTCATACATTCTCGAATACGAAAAATAAATGATCCTTTTGCTTTCCATTTCTGATGATAGAATTATACGCTTGAATAATTCATTCTCACATGTTTACAGAAGAAACCTTGATAAACTGTTTACAAATATCAAAAGGAATTTATGTACATCACATATTACATAACAGTTGCATGCAAAAAGATATCGTGATTGACGCTATATCTTAAATTAAAGCATGTAATTCCACCACATTAGGAATAATTAAAAATATCGATGTCATTCTGAACCTGTAAACACTCTAAAATAAATTTTTATGTTAAAAGCATTAATTTTCATATTCAAGATCATTTGATGCTCATATTGTCATAGATCGCTGAACCTCTTTCGCGATGCCAGCGATAAAGTGACACAAACACAAAAATAGTTGTATTAAAGAAAAATAATCTCGATCCTGAAAATTTTACACCTTTTAAGAAAAAAATCTAAAGAAAAAAACTTTTCCTGTTATCATAATTGTCCCCTCGAACAGTGTTCCTATTATCATAGTTATCCCCTCGAAAGCGGTTTTTCCCTTGAACATTTTTCGTATCACCAAAAGTAACAAAAATATTTCAGACGATTAAGATATACGAAACATCTTGTGTATGTTATATATGATATTAATTAATTCCCTTCCATTAATTGTAAGTATGGAGCAATATTCCTTGATGAAAAATAAATCGAAAAGTCCTACGATCTTCTTCTCTGCAATGCTTAACGAAAGCGGAATTATCAAATAAAATTCACTTACTATTAATTAACATCATCCGTTAAACGAATATATCTTCGCGCGACTAGTAATATAATGTGACTATATATTGTATATACTATCCAGCTGACAGACTTATGCCTGCTAAATAACGGCGTTTAAGATGTATATATATATATATATATATATATATATATATGTGAGTGTGTATATATACATATATACGGTTCATATTTCATAATTTTTGGCTCGCGTTAAGCATTGTAAAAAAATGTTTCAAGACTTTCTAATTTATTTTTCAATTTCACACAAAATACCTACATATATATAAGATATTAATTAATGCACTTTCATTAGTATAGAGCAATATTTCTTGATAAATATAATAAATGTAAAACGAGTATTATTAGTAACGATCATGTAATTATTATTCCTATATAACTTGTCGAATGGTCAGAATGTTAGATATTTTCGCGAACTGTTTGGCAAACGATTGTTTTTTTACGCCAAGTATATGGCGTAAATATATGTAGCGTAGATGTAAAAAAAAAAAAAAATGTAGCGTAATTGGTACAATCCATTCTTTTTAACACATTATTGGACAAATATAATTTCGCAAATATAAAATATAAGTTAACGAAAAAGTTCATCAAGAACGAAGGATGTTATGAATATTTTTTAATTTATTTAATGTCATGTTCATTAATAATTGCCGAGAGAAGCAAATTGAGAAAAGTTTTTCTTTCTTTTACTACCATTTATATTATATAAATTATATTATACACATTAAAAATTATAAAATACTTTAAAATATATTATATTTAATTGTATAAAAAGTATAAAATAAGAAATCTTTTTTTTTACGTATTAAAAATATTATTTATATTATTGAATGAATATATTATGTAATATTAAAATAATATGATTATTTAAACAAATAATTACTTTTAATATGCGGGAAATAGGAGAAATATCCTGATAAAAGAATTTTAATAATATATTTTATTAAAAAATGCAAATAACCTGCAAAAATTTTCCTCAAAATATTTTCGTTATGCAATAAAACAACCCATACAGCACCGAAAGATTGCAAAAACGTTGCATAGATCTTACATTGAAACATCGTAATATTGCATAAAAGTTGCGAAATGTTTCTGCAATGTTACTGCAAGCCTGCGGCAACGTTGAAATGTCCGCCCTCAGAAATATTTCAATGTAAGACTACAGTAATGTTACGGTGCAATGTATTTGTAATATTTAAATACATTGCTACAAATATGCAAAACGCTTCAAATTTAATACATAAACTTTGAGAACATATAAAAACATCCAAGAGAGATAAGAAAAAAGATTGTGAATTTACGCAATTACAACGAGTTTTTTCTCGTCTCTCTTGGATGTCTTTATATATTCTCCAAGTTTATCTGTTAAATTTGAAGCATTTTGCATATTAAAAAATTATTATCAAATTTTTGCTTTTATATAAAAATGGGAACTATTAAACAATTTTCTGTTATCTAATTAACATCGCTATTTTATAAATTATTTATAAATTTAAGAAATTGATAATGATTAAATAATTTAATTTATAAAAATTAAAATTTTATTTATATAAATATTAAACTCCATATCTTAAGTAGACAATAAACGGATAATTTTAACTTTTTTCGGATAATTATTTGTCCGATTTCTAAACACTCAATTCAATATCTGAATTTCCTGTGTTGGGATTGTATCAGACAAATTAATCTGATAAAAATAGTTATTATACCTTTAATATTATTAACCGCTGTTTGCAAGCTTTATATAACCATCGTGATATTAAAACTTAAATACGGGATAGATAACACAACGCGCGCCGCATAGTGGTAAACGAACGAAGTAGCGATTATCAAAAATTGTCTTTTGTAATGTTTTTGAAATGTTGCTGTAACATTCTCATAAAATATTACAATTCCATATTCCAATAATGTCTGAACAATATTTCATTGCAACTTGCAAGATTGTAACATTGCTGCAATGTAATTGCAATGTTCTGTGCTGTATGGGAACTATTATTTCGAATAATGCAAATCGTAAGACGGGCTTGAATAATATCGATTTGATAAAATATATATCGCTCAAGCGATTGGCATATTTTATTATTTGCGCTACCTTGGCAACTTAATGAATAACTCGTGTTCGAACGAGATAATAAGGTACATGAAATGCTATTTCTTCTGTTATCTAAGATTTGGATTTAGATCTTAATATCACGCAATGACATCATAACATTCCTCATATCATCCTCGTAAACATGTGTCTACACCTCGAAATATATATATTTGGAGGACGTTTATGTGTCAAACGTAACCAATATCTATCGTGTTTCCTTAACGAATACAGTTTGCGTAATTGTCTGTAAATGCCACGTTGTCAATATTATGAAGTTTATATATTAGCAAAAGTAATCATAATATTTATCTTTCTTGAAGTATAATGATATCTCGTTGTCGTAAAACGGGCATTTTGAAATATTTAAATATACTCTCAATTTATATACAATTTAAATACTCGATACATTTTTACTATTTCCGCACCTCTTCCCGATTCGTAATAAATCGTACCGGCACACATATTGTCTCGACTATTAATAATAGTCTCCTGAACTAAATCGCGCGATCTCAAAAATATTCTCTCACCTTAAAGCGCTCAAATCTCATTAGTTATATCGTCCACGAGTGACTCGGAAATCCCGTCGAACGATCCGATCATCGTTGAATTCTACAGTTCTGTCGCACTATCACTGTTCCGTAATAAACGCAATTGTAACGACGACTTTTAAACGGCCGCGCGCATTTTCCGGTAAGAAAAAGATGTCGCACGGCAACAACCTGAATATAAAACTCTACTCGTTAATTATGCCACGCAACGATATCGCCGGATGCCGTACAAAATAAACGCGCACGAATCCACGAATAACGATCGCATCGAACTTATTCGATTACGGCCGAAGTGCACGGTGCATCGTGTGCGCACGTGCTTGCCAAAAATCCACAACGCCAGCGCGCAAACTGTCGCTTCGCGACTGACCGACAAGTAACGGCTTTCGCGCCGGAAGACTTCAGCAATTTTCGCCCGCTACCCCCCACCCCGCTACCTAACCCCACCGTCCTCCCCCCCTCCGGCCCTTCCAACGCTCTCGTGCGACCAGCCGTCGCGTCTTCGGTCGGTTACGCCGTCGTTCGGCTATCCTCGGATGCGCTCGCGCGTAACGACGGGGCCGACGCTCTTGCAGCACTGATGACAAATCAGCTGCTCGATTCGATTCCGGCCGTTTGCCGGATTCTATCGGCGTATATGCGATGCTAGAATATATAAAAAATATATAATGTTACCCTCAGAATTATATTGAACTTTTTATCTACAAACCTATAATATAACTGGAAAAAGACGATTCTAAAAAAATAAGCCAAAAACATGAAAAAAATTTTATATTGTATTATATATATATATATAATAAACACGTTAAAAATACGAAAAGCTTATAATTATATAAGTTCAAGAATTTAATATTCTATTTCATTAAATAATAGGATATATTTTTAGTATTGCCGATGAATAAATTATTTATTATAATTATAATTATTGATATTTTTTCTTTAAAATAAAATATTATATTTTTATTCATACTCTCCGATGAGACGTAAACTTATTGTTAAAAATAATTGATTAATTTATGTAACACATTAAATTAAAGTTATGTTAATAATTAAAAAAAAGATCAAGTTGAAAAATTTAAAAAAAAAACGCGATTGTTGTGTCTCTTGACGACAAGTAACATAAAATTAATGACATGACAATAATTAACGAAGTATGTGCTTGTAGTATGCATACTAATATTTATGCAAATTGTGTCCAATATTAAATTTTTCATTGACGATCTCTATATTTGAATCTTATTTCATATGGACTTTTATTTGTTAATACTTTATAATAAACACAAGCAATAACTATAAAACCTTTAATATATATTAAGTTAAATTTTATTTGTTTCATCATTGATATTGTGTTGAATGGAAAGTTCGTGCCGTTTTTGGCTGACAGATGAAGAACGAAAAAACGGCACAAACTTTCCATTCAATCCATTAGTTTATAAATATGTGTATATATATATATATATATAAAAGGATATGTATAAAAACAGTAGGGCTGTATATAATATTGCTTGACATAATTAATAATTATGAGGGAAGTAAATTCTAATTATGCAACGCCATAAAAAAACTTTGTTCTTTCTTTCACATTATTATTATTTGATTTCTTTATTATTTTATTCTTTTATGATATGCATTATATAGCCTTGAGTGAGGAGAACTCGTGAAATGTAGAAAAATCGCAGCTTTAATTGTTTGACAAACCGCAAACCGTTTTAATTCTATTATATGTATATAATACCTTTCTCGTTTATACTGACACTATTCCAAAGAAACTTTTAGTATAGGATAATCCGTACAAAAGATCAACAAATGAAAATGCTGTCTGATAAGGCAAAATCTTGCATAATCTTAAATATGATTCATATAAAAGCTTTTAAAAGACGCTGTTACGATGCTATGAAATGAGCGGAAGAATCAATTAAGGCCATATACAGGTTAACATCAAGGATGATTTCAGAACGCAATGATATAATATCGGAAAAACTGAAGACATATATATATATATGTGTGTGTACATATATATAACAATTGTATACATAAGAAAATATATATATAACTTTATAATAGATACTAAATTTAATCAAATTAATAAATAAAAATCAAACAATATTTTTTTACCGATTATATCTAAATTGCATTAAATATACATTGTATAAATAACAGAAATTAAATTTTAGGCTCAACTATACATGCATTTATACGTCTATTATATCGTGCTGTATGTATCTGTATATGGATATTTAATGTGAAAAATCTTCACCAAACAAAAGTCGATTTTTTAACTACTAAATAAAATCTACGTTAAAAAAATATTATATTAATGTATATATGAGAGGGAAATAAATTCGAATTATTTAAATATATCTATTTTAATTTTTTCGGAATACATTTATATAAAACTAAATAGAGATAAAAAAATGGTTTATTCAAATGAAAGCGGAAATTATAAGTTTTTAAGGATAACATGATTTAGCGCTCGCGCTAATGTGTGATGTGTGTGAGACGAAAGAGATAATTTCGAATGAAAAACTAGTAGCCTTGAGATTGTCGATAGCGAAAGGATTAAAGACGGTTAATAAGTTTACGCAATGTAATTTTGCAATTATAATTTACGTTGATTCTCTTGTCTCTTGTACCATCTCTAACGGTAGCAAGAACTAATGACTGTATTCAAATCCACCTTCTCAAAGCATGGCTTTGCACACGCAGCATGCGCGTACATGCTTTGGTGCAATAAACATATGCAGGAACAATACCGTTGTTTAGCGATTGTAATAATTTAATTAGAAAACGCAACGTAACGAATCTCTCTTTGTGCTGCTTCTCTCTTTCCCATCACAATTATATACGTTTGTCGTAAATGTCTAAAAATTCTTCGTTTGTTCGAAAAAAGAAAATAAAATAAACAAATATTATATGAATTAAATTTTATTTATGTCAAAATTCTTCAAAAATATGTATGTCTATATTTGAGACAAAAATTCCAACTTCATGCAGATAGGATTTTTTTCAAAACTTTAACTTTAAATTTTTTATTTTCTCTCTTACAAATTTAATCAGAATTAAATTTATTCTCAATCAAATTATATGCATTCCTTTTATCAGCTGAATATGCATTTTCGTTTCCATCGGAGATATAGCGCTAGAATCAGCTTGTTTTATAAAATTGTATATCAAATTAAGCATACGAAAATAATTCATATTACTTCCCATACAGCGCCGAAAGATTGCAAAAACGTTGCATAGATCTTACATTGAAACATCGTAATATTGCATAGAAGTTGCGAAATGTTTCTGCAATGTTACTGCAAGCCTGCGGCAACGTTGAAATGTCCGCCCTCAGAAATATTTCAATGTAAGACTACAGTAATGTTACGGTGCAATGTATTTGTAATATTTAAATACATTGCTACAAATATGCAAAATGCTTCAAATTTAATACATAAACTTCGAGAACATATAAAGACATCCAAGAGAGATAAGAAAAAAGATTGTGAATTTACGCAATTACAACGAGTTTCTTCTCGTCTCTCTTGGATGTCTTTATATATTCTCCAAGTTTATCTATTAAATTTGAAGCATATTAAAAAATTATTATCAAATTTTTGCTTTTATATAAAAATGGAAATTATTAAACAATTTTCTGTTATCTAATTAACATCGCTATTTTATAAATTATTTACAAGTTTAAGAAATTGATAATGATTAAATAATTTAATTCATAAAAATTAAAATTTTATTTATATAAATATTAAACTCCATATCTTAAGTAGACAATAAACGGATAATTTTGACTTTTTTTGGATAATTATTTATCCGGTTTCTGAACACTCAATTCAATATCTGAATCTCCTATGTTGGGATTGTATATCAGACAAATTAATCTGATAAAAATAGTTATTATACCTTTAAAATTACTAATCGCTTTTTGCAAGCTTTATATAACCATCGTGATTAAAACTTAAATACGGATAGATAACGCAACGCGCACCACATAGTGGTAAACGAACGAAGTAGCGATTATCAAAAACTCTTTTGTAATGTTTTTGAAATGTTGCTGTAACATTCTCATAAAATATTACAATTCCATATTCCAATAATGTCTCAACAATATTTCATTGCAACTTGCAAGATTGTAATATTGCTGCAATGTAATTGCAACGTTCTGTGCTGTATGGGTTAGATCTTTGCCGGAAACAGAATAACGAGATACTCCGACTATACTGCATGATTTTTAATCACAAACGGTAAAAGTGACTCACCTGTTCTTACGCGGTAGTGTCATAATAGCCATGTTGAAGGATCTTTCATATTTATTATTATCCTTTTTAGATCGTCGCGGAATTGCCGCGCAAACACCCTGTGTGAAGCTGTAGGTCCTTCGTTTTTTCAAGCACAACATCTTCTCGGTTTACGTCTTTACGTCTTCATGAATTCATAATCATTATACAATCGCATATTTTGATCGTTAATAAACTAATTTCTTTCAAATCACTGCTCATTGTCCTTCTCCATGTTTCTAATACGATGAATCCTCGAACACCTTTAATAATCCCTTATATTAGAAAATGCAATACTTGAAAAAAATCACGAATCGCATAAAATAAATCAATAAAGTCCGCGATATTTATCAATTTCGATTTTTGTTTCCGACACACTCGGCACGTAGTGCAATCTTACATAGGTATGTTAATGAATACGTTAATTAAACACAATATATTATGTCGATTTAAACATGACACTTGTTGGAGTAATTATTATAGTTGTTAACAACTATAATTAATATGTCTAACATCGATAAATGCTCGATGTCTCGGTTAGAATAAAATTTTTCTACCATTCTTTTTTTATTTGCGTAAGTTTAATTTCTGTCGAGACGATTACAGAACACGTTCTCCTGGGATGATTGAAATGTGTGATTATTTAAAAAAAAAAAAGAAAGAAAAAAAAACGACTTATCGTGCAAACTCTCACGAGAAGAACACAAGACGTCAGCCTTGTACCGACGTTATAACTGTACTGAACGCTGCGTTCAGAATCTTTCCTCGGGCGCAAGTGCGCTCAGTGATAATGACCCCCACGAAAATTACGGGAGCATCGTCTTCGTCCCTTGGAATCCCGCATATATTTTTATCAAATAAACTTTTTTTCCCTCGCCAAACTTATGTCACGTACAAATAAGAATAATATTATTTATCAACTTTCATAATTCGAAATCTTCGATCTATGAGACTCTATGCACGTATAGATGCAAGATTGACATATATGTATACACACATATATACATACATAGATACAGATACAGATATACACACGCGCACGCATATAAATATATATATAAATAATATATAAATAATAATATTCTTAAAATAAAGTACAATATATATAGAAAATATATATTACAACATAGATTTTTTTTTCCACAACAATTCTTTATAATTTAAATTCCTTCACGTTTCATCAAATACATTGATAAACATAATTATCATTGATATTATCAAAGATTATAATAAATAAATTATAAAGATATAAAATCAAAGATTAATTTTCCTGTATAACTATTTTAAAGCGACAACTATACAAATAAAACCATAAGCGCAATAAAGTAATTAAGCAAAAAATATGTTTTATAATTTAATAAATACATAAAAATATATAAAAATAAATATATAGAATATTAATTATTGAATTTCTTAAAATATATAGATTTTTTTTTTCAATAGTAGCACATGTATACAGACTTCATCTAGCATAAATCTCATCTCAATCAGCTGTTCCGTATCGCATCTATATGCTACATAAGAACGTTCATTCCAGTGTAAATATAGGTTCCGTTGATGTTAGACTAACACGAGGAACCGGTCAGTCAAACCGGAAATATATGATTCGTCTATACACACAAATATACATACATCCAAGTATAATGTAGTCACTAGTCCTGTTAAGCTACGTTTAAGCGGCTACACCTGCTGCTTGTAGTACCATGAGAAAACCGCGAATTACATGTAATTTGTCTCGTATATTTCTTGAAATTTTTCGCGCTATTAATATTATCTCGTAACTAGTAGTACCCAGAGAGATAATAATTCTATATAAAAAAAAAAAAAACAAAAAAAAACGTAGAATAAATTTTTTTCATACGAGATTTTATTTTCAACAAAATTAACTTTAACAATTAGAAAATTTGGAAAAATTCGAATATATATTATGCTCTTTTAAGCTTGAATAATCTCTAACAACTTTGTACATCATACGTTATCAAATGTATCTCGATAGTGATATTATGGAAAAAAATATGTATAGAAAAATACATTTTCTCTGTCAAAAATATATAATTTATCTAGACACTTTATACACAACACTTCTTTCTTTCTCTCTCTTATCAAAGTAACTTAAATTATTTTAAATTGTTTTACCAAATGAAAAATGTTTTATATTTATATGGAGGATATATATTATTTATAATAATTATTATCAAAATAAAAATATAATATGAAATTATTAAAAATCATTCAAATAAAAAAAAAACCAGTAGTTTAACTCTCCAAATTTTAAAATCAATTTTCTTAGAGAAACCAAGTCTTATGCAAAAATATTTTACTTCAGATTTTTGACTTATTTTTTCAGGTATATTATCTTCCCGATTCTACCACTAGTTACATAATACCCAATACACACACATATACATAGACCTAACACGTGTCTGTATATATATATATATATATATATATATATATATGTGTGTGTGTGTGTGTGTGTGTGTTTTTTTTATCTCATATTTCTTATGATTTAGTTCAATAAATAGTAAAAAAGGTGTTTTTAATAGCAATATAATAAATATACGCATAATGCATGTATATCATTTGAATTAAATTGAATCTATTCAACTGTGAGAGAGAGATTAAATTTATATATAATTTAAATCGAATAAAATATTTTCTTTAAAACAGTGTGTAAAGAAGTGCACAATAATGCCATCAGCTTGCACAGGTTGATGCGGTACGGCAGAAGCAAGTGCAGTTATGTTACACTGACCGCTAGGATGCTCCAGCCAGACCAGCAGGGCGACTTGTTGCCATGCAACAAGCACATGATGTTTGTCAGAAAATAAAGAAAAATGCCGACGAGTATCGTGCTAAGCGGAAGCACAAATAAACTATATAATTCTACATATCATTAATGTTGAATTGCTATTTATTTGAAAATAATAAAGAAAATTATGTAAAGCAAATTGAAAATTCTATTTATCAAATTTCAAAATAATAAGCAAAAAAAAAAAAATAATTCTTTCAATTAAAGACAACAGCCACGATTAACTAGAAGTGCGCGCGCGCTTTCCCTTCACATATACACTTGCACGCAAGCACACGTACGTACGCACATATGTATGTACATGTATATCTTGCATGTATTCTTTGTAAATTCTTTTCCCTTTTTCACTCTACAATATAAGATAGGATAAAATAAAATTAATTAGACTTATCAATATGTATATATATATATATGTATGTGTATATGTTATCACAAATACAGCACATATAAAAACATTTTTTTTTTTTTTGTTTCCGCGCATAATAATATAGAGACGTACAAACATCTTACAAAATCTGCTTTACAAAAATTGAGTATCAAAAAATGGTTACAGAATATACTTAGCTTTAGTCAAACTAGAAGAAATCAGATGTATTTGCTTCAAGCAATTTGAGACCAAGCATTTTTAATGTATGCTGAATTCTGATTGATATTAGATGTAATATAGCAGTTACTTCGTAAAATTATTACATCAGATTTATAATACATTCTTGATACTAGAATACTGTTTTGCAATATTTAAATTGATGAATTAAAGCGCTGAAAATAAAAATGGATTAATTTCATATTTTGTAAAGTCCTTAAATATGAAATTACATCTGAAATGTACCTAATACGCATTCAGAAATAAATGGATTTGATTGTAGACTCATGTCACCTTTGTGTATTACATTTTTTAATTAATATTTTTTCTTCTATTTTTTTGTTTTTATTCTGAATATGGTATTCTTTTCTCTTTTATTTTTAATCTACAAAAGAGTAATATTATTTATTTCAGGTTCAAGATTTTAATGCATTATACGAAAATCATTTCGCAAATATGTACGGCCAAAATTCAACATATATAAAAAATTACTAATCGCTTATACAAGGTATCTCAAACTCAATACGTTAGCGGGCCATAATAGAAGTAGGGGAAAGAGTGGATACTCCTACACTACAATAGATAGATCATTTAACTCGTATGTGCCGTGCATATTCGTATAAGTGTATCGGTATACTTCGGAGAATTACGAATTATTTATTAAACACCACCGAAAAACTGCCTTTATCTTTCATCTATTCTTTCCGTAAAATGTTATGGAAGATAGGCG
The DNA here is from genome assembly GCF_030449975.1 of Polyergus mexicanus. Classification (NCBI taxonomy): domain Eukaryota; kingdom Metazoa; phylum Arthropoda; class Insecta; order Hymenoptera; family Formicidae; genus Polyergus; species Polyergus mexicanus. The sequence goes on along the minus strand of NW_027223333.1, from coordinate 5,145,128 downwards.
ATGTTCAATTTAGGAGGCTGTTGTTTGAGACTTGAGACCCCTGGCTTATACTATACATACCTCATCATACTTTCTCTTTTTACTAGAGAAATATGACATTGACTTAATTTTAATTATTATTATTTTAATATACTTATCATTATAATATAATTTTTATTTTCAAAATTTTTTGATTTGTTCAAAACATCTTCAAAATTACTTGTATATTTCTGCACCAAATAGTTTAAATGTGATTTTGTAAAAATAAATAATAAAAATACCATTAATTTGTTAGACATGCGTATAAGTATATATATCCGATTTCTAAATTGCTTCGTCAATTCTCAAAACTTTCTGATTAAAGTTACTAAAAAAACTAATTTATAATATATTTATCATATTATAGCTATGTATGGCTATATATATAGAATGTAATCTGTTGTACAAATTTTGTTCCAATCAAAGTTACATATGTTATTAAGGCTTTCACAAAGTCTTTAAAAAAGAGAATTTATTATGTGTCGTCATTATAGTTCATAAAATCTTCATAGTTAAATATAAGATTTATTGTAAAAAAGTTGTAGATTAAATTATTGAGGATCTACCAAATAATTTTCAAACTTAAGAATAATTTTGATATTTATTGACCCCCGCAATATTGTAATATTTTAAAAAATGTGAAAATTTTTTATAATTATTAATCTTAAATTGGGACTTTGCTTCATTATTAATCCCTATATTATATTATGTTTTTACATTTACATAGATTAATTAAGAAAAGCCATTACAATTATTCGTTGTATTATAGATTCTTATTTAAAACACTAGAATATTTAACTTTATGAAAGGTTCAATTTAATTAATATAATACTCTGATGTGGCAATTCTTTGTAAAAATTAAAATATAATATCGAACAAATGTGACAAAGTAGTTTTTATAAATAAATATTAACTTTTATTAGAATTATAAAATGCAACATACGGCAAGTCAGTAATCTAGATTTCTTCTTAATTTGACTTATGTTGCTTTATTCATTTATAAAAATTATTGAGCAGTATGATTCGAAATGTATAAATATTATAAAATGATTGTCTTGTGTATACTTATAACACTTAATTAAATATTATATATGTATATTTGTGTATATATACGCGCGCATACATATCATATATGCACCTACGTATATATATATGAATATGCCGTATGTGCGTTCGAATCGAAAAATAATGTGCGTTTTCGAAACAACATAAACATATAAAAAGTAGATAAATCTATATTTTATAACATAAATCATAAAAAATTTCTATAAGCATTATTCAGATCTGTAAAAGTTTATGGTCATAACTCTAACTTCGCCACACACGCAAACACACACACACACACACACACACATATATATATAATACATAGTTTTATAAACATTTCCACATAAAAAAATGTATTGACTACATTTTTGTCATTTAATTATAGGTTTTGAATCCTTATTGTGCAAATTATCACATTGCATTCATATGTAAAAAAGATACAATCGACATTGCTTCACTTATCCAGTTTAACAAAAAACTAGTTTATCTTGTTAATATTTAACAGATGTATTAATACTAATTATTATTTAATCTTGCAAACTTTGTAGATAATATAAAGCATATGTTAAAAACACACATATCTGTTTACTTCATCTACACTTCTACATATAAAGAAAATTTTATAAAAATTTGTTTAGGATCTCTCTTTCTCCTTCCATCTTACTCTCTTTGTTCCTCTTTGTATTAGTTACTGTTAAGCAAATATATATAAAATGTATATAACTCAATCCAACCTGACATTATTAGTTCTTTCTTCAGTCAAATTTAAAGCTCTTACTAAATGTTCCTATATACATATTTAAACAATTAAAATGATTTTTTCTAAACATATTTCCATCCCATAGTTCCATTTCTATAGCCAAGTTTGTCAAGTACAGATATTTCCATCAATGGAACTAATTTTAAAAATTTATACTGTTCTTATAAATACGTAAAGATTAATTTAAAAGTTTTAAGTTTATACCTCTTATGTAAATTTAAGAAGTTTTAATAGACACACGCGTCCTTTCTTTTTTTTCTTATTTTCCTAGATAAATAGATAGATAGTTTTATAGATAGATCGTTCTGTTGTGTAAAACTATCTATCATATTTTCTATTTGATCTACTATATTGGTTGCGCTTTTATAATGGATATTAAAATATAATGTATAAGAGAATTATATTTGTATAACGACATAACAATAGCGATTGTCGTTAAGAAGTTATTAGGAACAAACATACAAGCAAATAATTCCAAATAAATTTTACCTATCTGTAAAATTTATAATTATACTATACATGTGTATATTCGTGAATACATATTTTCCAGCTGTTAACTACAGTCAGCCAGATGTTAGCAATAGTTGTAATAAAAAAAGATGTTTTATTAATACTATTACAATTTATATTAATGTAATTTGTATATTCATAGAAAATAAATATTAGTAATTAAAGAATAAAAATTTGGTTTTAAATTAATATTATTAATATTAATATTTTAGCTTAGAAATAAAAATATATATTTTTTAAATTGCAAGATTGCAAAAGGAAAAATATTTCAAAAATAAAAATGTTTCCACTACTATTAAATAGAATCAGATAGAATCAGATTTGAAAGGTATAATCTTAAAACTGTCTAATCAATCCTCATATATTCTCTATAAATTATTGCTTTTTACGATAATTGATTGAAATCACTCTAAACCGCGGCAGTATCTTCCGTACTTCGCAATAGCGCGGCCGCTTTAACGACGTCACCACCGCATTGGTTCAGCATCACTTTGCAGTCTTCGAGGCCAACGAAATTGTTTTCTTTTTTCAGAAGTCCTTGAAGCCGCTCCAATTTGATTGCTGCCAGAACGTCCCACTCGGTGATGTTTAATGCGGCAATACAGGATTCCGGGGTTGACTGCTCATGCAGCACTTTCATCATGATTCGCACCTCGTCAGATTGCTCTCCGTTGTGGGGTCCACGTGTTCTTCGTGTATTCGGTCCATCGCAGGCGAACTCTAACAAATCTTCGCAAGAGACATGATCCGACTGTCGTGATAGGTCACTCACATGACTCGATGTCTTTTCGTTAGATAAGAGATAGACTTTTGAAAGAGGAGTCGGATGAAAATCATCGTTCGAACTAATATATATTAATGGTTCCTTGCATTGAACAGTTTCAAACTTGGAAGAAATTTCTTCTGCGTACGCGTGATTCGTTTGTGGTGTATAGTTTAGTAAAGTATGTTGATGTATTATAGGAAGTTGCGTTCCAGCTGGCAAGGAATCCACTTTACTCCAATCTTTCGGTTTTACAGAATTAGTTGATATTGGATTTCGACTTAAATCCGCTTCTACATTTTCTTGTATCTTAGATGCGGAATTCTTCGTAGATTTTGACTCAATGTTAATTTTCTTGCGTAAATTGTCAACCAATGAATTGCTTGATTGCTCATCATTGTTCGTTTCCGCAACATTTTGATGCAAATCCGATACGTCGCTGCAATCGATTAAATTGTCCGAGAATTCCAATAGATCTTCCGAGATCACGCTACATCGTCGAAATCGGTTTTCTTCAGTGGGTAAAGAATCCAGCGCGGCTAGCTCAAAATCTATGCGTTGCTCGAATTCTTCTGGGCTAAAAGTTTGGAATATTCGAGTTGTCATATATACTACATATATACATATATGTCATATATACTAAATAATATAAATAAATGATTCAATTTCATAGTCTAAATCACTACAATTGTAATTTTGGCACATAAATATGCTATCTTCTTTGTTTAAATAAAATATTCTGTACATTCATTACATAAAAGATCCTATATTTTAACATCAGCGTATGTCATAATTCTTTGCAAACTTACATTATTTTTGAGAGAATCATTGAGACTCACCCATTAATAGAATCTTCTGGGGAATAATTATCCTGTAACGAAGTCCCGGCAATCGGTGAATTGACGTTTTGTAACGTGAAATGCCCATCCACTTGATCCTCCATAGTCGATGTGGTCACTGCCATTTTAGCCAGCGTTCTAGTGACACCGTCTCCAGGTATAATTAGGGGATGTTTCCTCTGATGTCGCGGCAAGCTGGACTTGGGCTGAAGAGTTTTGGAGCGATCTCTGGGTGGCAAAGGTATCGGATTCTCGTCGACATTACTCTGATTCTGATTGTTCTCTATTTCCAAGGTGGAGTGATGTCTCTCGAGAATGCGCGATTGTGGCAGAGACAGGATTGTGTGAAGCGGAGGAGATGCACGAACCTTAGGCAGAGTCTTTGCACCGCTATGATGCATCTCGACGTGGAAAGTATGTTCACTGGACGCATCCTCCGACGACATCGGATGAGCTAGAGTGGCATGTTTGTTTCCTCGAATTTTAGGCCTCACTATAGGTAATCCAGAGCGTAACATGCGCAATGGATTCGTGTCTCCGGGGCTCTCCATTGTCGGCGTCTCCACCAAGCTGTTGTACACTTCTTTGGCTTCTTCCGACAGAGTAGCCTGAACATGTCGCGGGAAGGGATAGATACGAGGAGAGAAGAAACAAAATTAAACAAAAATAAGAGAATCGACGGAAACTATGGATATGGAAATACTAAATAAACTCTCACTCGTTTTCTCTCTTTCTCTCTCGCGCATGCACGCACATTTGTATCCCTTTTCTATCTTTCAGTCTCTTTCTCTCTCTCTCTCTCTCTCTCTCACTCTCTCTCTCCGTCTTTGATATTATATACCAACTACCTCGGATAAGATTCAATTATTAAGAGATTAACGGCAATACTTGACACTCGTTGCAGTGTTTAGTGCAATAAAAATTACATTTAATGTGTTTTTTACATATGACTTACTTCAATATTCTTAAATTTCAAAAGGACAACGCATTTTCTTTTCAAATTTATTTTCGTGAAAAAATAAAAATAATTATGCTCCTTCTAACAAAAAAAAAAAAAAACCCTATTCTCACTAATCAAAAATAAATTGTCAAATTCTTATAAATCTTGCATTATATATACATATACATTATATATACATATACAAAATAGAGCACAATTGTCTAAAATTAATATAAAATAAACAAATATACATATTGTTTTTTAGTTTACAATATTACAAATCAAGCATGTCCTTTTTTTGTCTTATGAAATCTAATGCTATTTTAACTAACCGAAAAAAACTTAGTTATACGATATCGACTTAAATTTTTGTTTTTAAAGATAAATTATAACAATTTTTTATCTTGATGTTAAAAATAAATTATAACAATTCTGAAATATTATTTTGATGATTTTTTAAATTAATAAATGCAGTCAGATCTCTGTATTGTTTTTTTACAAATATAGAAATACGATTATATTTCTTTAAAGCCTTTATAGTTCTTGGATCTTTATTCAATAATTCAGAAAAACATAATTATTTTTTAGTTATATATTATCAGTTTCATAATAAAAAAATATTTTTAAAATATAAAAAAATTGTATTATCTTATTTTATTTTTTATTTTATTTTCGTTTAAATCTAAAGCTCAATAAAACAGATAGCTTATTCATGTGTGATATATGTATGTATCTTAGTTTAAGAATTCTGTTTTCTTTATTTAAAAAAAAAAATGCAATTATTCAAAAATATGTAAATGTAAATGTGTGTATAAAATTTACAAATTTTATCTATGTAAAAACTAATGGCAGTCAACCGATTTGTATACTATAACTTTGTATCAATTCTTGAAATACAATTGTTAGAAACGTGTAAAGGCATCCAAAGTATTCTAGTATATGTTAATATTATCCAATTCAGTGATTAGTAGGACATGCAATCATGCGTATGTGAAACGCAGAGTTGGGCAAGTTACTTTATAAAAGTAATATATTACCATTACGCGTTACCGATGTAACTGATATAATTTTGATATTGCTATCAATATAAAGTATAATAATTTTGATAATTCTTTTAAATATTAATATCTATATCAGAAAAAACTTATTGCACGTTAGAATAAAATATTTTTTCTTAAGATCTCGAAAAATAACGATAAAAACAACTATTAAAATTTATTATTCGTTACTGAAAAATATGTAATAAAGTTGCTTTTCCTATTACAGATGAAATTTATAACCCATTATCATTGCCATTACAATTATCGAAAAAAGTAATTGTAACGTTAACAGTATTTACAAGTAACACATTACTTCCCAACTCTGGTGAAATGTTACTTTACGCACGCACGCACACACGCATATTTTCAATTAACTATTGCATATATTCATCTGTATATGTATGTATTTATTTTTTTATATGCTTTTATATATATGTATATATGTACGGTATGTATGCGTATGTACGGTATGTATGTATATGTACGTGTACGGACATATTGCGTATGTGAGTCTTTTGTAGGTCTCTCTCTAATGTCTATGGAAAATTTTTCTTTCAATGGCATTTTTAATTTTTCGATCAAAAACTAATGTTTACTCGTTTATTGTATTTTTTCGATTTATCATGCTGCTATCATTTCTCATATTTATTTCTGAAATTAAAATTGAAAAGACCTACAAAAGATTCCGTATCAGACTCCCATAAAAACCATATCAAAATACGGGAAATCTGTATTCTAAGAGATCTTCTATTCGAAGTTTTTCCCTAACAATAACTGTTTTTCTTTAAACTAAGATTTTTTTTTCACCGCTCTCCCTCTTTCTCATATTTGCTATGTAATAACTCAAATAGGAAAAAGAGTGAAAAACAGAACGCACAATATTTTCATTTTATGCATGTCATTAAAACAAAAATTAAAACTGAGAGTGAATTTTCGACTATAAAACTTGTATAAACCTTTACACTCACATCGATATGTTGGAAGGATGTATTTTAAATAAAATAATTTTTATCGCACAAAAAAGAGATTATATAGTAATTTTTTTAAATAAAATCAGTTTAGTTTAACCATCGGATTTTTGGCCTATAAATTAATATAATTAGCATGCGTTTGTTATATAACGATTTCTCTAACCACTCTGCAAAATTGTTGAGGCTCAATAAAAAAATTATATCCAGATTGATTGAGGCTGAAGCCATAAATTTACCCGAATTTTAAGGAGCTGGAGAAGGAGGAAATGTCAAAATGTCATTCGTAAACTCTGGATATTCGGAACTGGTATCTGAGTCAAAATCAGAATTGCTAGTAAATGTCAAGCTCGAGCTCGGCGCACTTTCCGGCCAAGAAAGCAAATTGTTCTTGGAAGAGAACGGTGGCGATAGCGAGTTTAAGAAGCTCGTCGACGGCGGCGGCGATTTCCCGCAAAGCTCAACCGTGGAGAATCCTTTAGCGGAATCCGGATGAAGAAACGGAGCCTTGTATTTAAAATTTAAGCGAAGATTATGTGGAACTCTCTTGTGTCTACGTTTACAACGCAGACGACTTCTAATGTCCATCTCTGAGTGCGAAACAGAGTCCGAGTCCTCGCTAGAATCGTTTCTGGGATGAAAGGATCTGCGTATGTTCTTTACTGGTTTTCTATTTTCTGATAAAGATGATGTTCTATGTCGATAAACATTAACAGCGCTGGGAAGCATATCTGGGAGCATATCTTGTTTTGGTAATTCCTTTCTGGCGGGATCGTTCTGATATAATTTCGGCGGCTCCAAAATGTGTTGGTGCATAGTGGGACTTGTTGGCAGATTCGTTTTTTGCATTAAACTTAGCTTTGAATTAATCGATGGTTGACTTTGTAATGGTATGTTCAGATCCAGATGCTTGGGCTTTTGAATCGGTATATTTAAACTTCGCAATGGTGAATGGGATGATGTGGACAAATCTAGATTTCTCATGTTAGAGGCCAGTGATCTCGACGAGGTTGTTTCCAAGTTCCTCGAATTTTGCGCAATGTTCTTACCTAATTGTATCATATTCTGTGTTAGCTTGCCCAAGCCTAAGTTTAAGCCCTGCACCTTCTTGGAATCCAAATAGTTTTTGACACTCTCTAAGCCAGAAACCTCACGTTGATACTTTTCTGCTAAAAGCTTACTATTTAGTTCTACTTGACTAGCTTCAGCATCGGATTTCCGCCTCAAACGCTGGAAATTCACTCGCAAACTCTCGGAACTGCTATATATGGGAGATTCCTTTTTCTCTGATTCGGCGATAAATAGAGGATTATTAGATATCACAAACGGAAAGCCTTCGTGGCCATTTTGATTCTGTTCAATCTTGCGCAAGCTTTGTATATTAATTTTCACTGCTTCTATATTGCCTCTTGGACTATCTGAACCATCCGTTTTTGCGCTTGTCTTAATATTATCTGACGAACCATACATCGTACTCGCTGTATCTTGAGTAGTATTTCTAGGCATAAAGGATATTTTTGCATTTCTAGACTTGGGAAAATCAATCTTTTTGAATTCCGTGATGTTCATTTTCGTGGATTCGGTGAAGGCAACCGGTATCTTCGGTCGCGTGCCGAGATCAAAGTTTTTCGTCTTGTCTTTTACAACATCAAACTTTTTCGGTTTATTACGAGGAGATTCCAAGTTTGCCATTTTTTCCTTTAAAATATCAAAATTTTCATCGGACCATGTTTCGTGATGCGTGATATTATTCTTTAGTTGTAGCTCGCAATTGTTTAGTTTACTTTGTAATGCTTGATTCAATCTACCTCCGACCGATGAGCTCTGTTCCAGAGCATTCGAATAATACGTCGGCCTATTAGACTGTTCTAGATTATTAAGCTTATCGTACTTATCCAATTTCTCTTCCCCAAAATGCATTTTTTCGTTGGCACATTCTAGAACAGTTTCATCGTCGCAATACTTGGGTTGTTCGAAATAACGCTCAACATAGCTGGTAGATACTCTTTTCATTTCGCAAGGTAAATCGTAAGTTGAGTTTTCCATATTAAAGATTTTACCATTCTGATGTCGAATATTCGATTTGATTTTAAGATCAGCCACGCTCTCACAATTCAAGTGATTCTTTTTATTTTCCTTCTTCAAAAACTCGGTAGATTTGACTAAATTTTGTTTCGTCATCTGATTATCTAATATATGTGCATCTAAATCAATGTCCATATATGATGCCCAGGCACTTGGTTTTGTTAAAAGTTCCCTCGATTTCGCAAAACAGAATTCTGCCGATGCTTTATCCCACAAGGGAAGTTTCAAGGTTGATGGTGCACCAAAGGACTCTATGCTAGATACCGTAGATGAAAGCGATTGCAGGCTCGAACATAACCACTTTACACAACACACATAAAAATTTAAAAATAACATGCAGGGAAATAAATAAAAAATGAAAATGTTTTAGCAAATCAAGTGCATGCAAAATGCATGCAGATGTATCGCATACAAAACATATGACACACACATATGAAATTTTACAATTGGCAAAATATTTGGAGTTTGCATTTATGGCCAAAAATAAATTAATTTGTGTGATGCAATTAAAAATTACAGGTTAAATTATACATAAACAAAATATACATAAATCAATAAGAAGTAATGAGAGAGGAAAAGGATAAGAGAAAAATCGAGATTAGTTATGTTATAAGTAAATAAGCACTAGATTAAAAAACTAAGATATAATGAATAAACTTCAAAGTAAATATATAGTTTTTTGATCATAGCATATACCTTTTTTTTAATCTTATGTGACAGCAGGAATTAACTTTGTTCCATAACAGTGTGTGTGTCAAAATTGTTTCAAATAATATTAAAATATGTATGTAGAATGTGTACGAGATATCCCGTAATTAATAGTACAATTGGAAAAAATAAATTAATTAAAATTTTTTCATATAAAGTTTTGTTTTGGAAAAAAGCTTAACTTTAAAATTTAATGAATTAATAACATTTATGCTTTTTTAAACTTAAATGAGTCTTTATTATATCTTTTGTTCATATTTTATAACAGTAGCTCTAATAATATATAAATATAGAAAGTATATTTTTTTAATCAAACAATTTAAAATAATTTAAATTATACTGAAGAGAAAGAGAGAAAAGAGTTGTGTATAAAATATTTAGATAAATTTTATTTCTGTCAATAAAAAATATATCTTTTTACATATTTTAATTAATCGAAATGTCGAAATAAATTTGATGTATACTATAAAGTTGTTAAAATTATTTAAACTTCAAAAAGCATAATATGCTATATCAATATTCGAATTTTTAAAATCAATTTTGTCAAAAACAAAACTTTGTATGAAGAATTGTTTATTTCTTATGTAGTTTTTTTTTGTGTAATATTATTATTTTCCCGATTGTAGCACTAATTGTAAAACAGCCTGTATATGTATGTGTATATTATTCAATTCTATTCTCATGATATCCAAATTTAAATATGATAATCATATATGTATCTTGCCATATTTAAAATTATTTAATATTATTTATAAATAGTTTGGTTTTAAAATAATTTCTCTCATGATTTTATGTATTTAAATATGTAAAAAGTAGAATGGCGTGTGTATATAATATCTTATTGCTCCAGTATGTTAAATATTAATTTAAAAAACAAAGGAAGAGTTACCTCTAATATTGAATGGCTTGAGAAAACTATAATCCATAGTGCAAAAACAAATCTAAAAGATATATAAAATTTTATTAATAATTTAGAAATTTTTTTCGTTATTTATTACTCTATTGCAACATTTTTGTGCTTTAACATATTATTAACCCATACTTTAGAAATATCAAATAATTTTACAGAATTTTTAATGATTGTATAAAACACACAATGAAAATTTGGATATTAAATAAAAATATATAGTAAAAATATTAACTACTTTCTTTAATATGTCTTCCTTTGTTGTTTGATCAGTTTTTTGATCTGTGAACTTTTTAATATATTCCTGCGATAAAACAAAAACCGTTTTATGTACCTGTATGTCAGGTATACTGGCAGCTTCTTCGGAAAAATGTCGTCTATCTGGTTTGGGACTGTATTGATGTGGCAACTTAAAAGAGAATTTTCTGCGTCTTGAAGGACTGGCAGGTGTACAGGGAGACTCCGGTGGATGTTCAAGATCTGTCATGGAACGTGCTGTCAATTCCTGTGCCATAGCAATGGCTGAGTAGAGAGTTTTCTGATCGGCAGCAGAGATAGGTTTCACCTAGATACAAGAGAAATGTTTACTCTCTCCGTTATATCAACGGTAGATCAACATTTCTGCACAATTTCCTCTCTACAGAGAGATATAAATATTAATATTATCTTACAAACACGAGTGCATTTTAAAAGTTTATTATATTAAGTACAGATCAAGAAAAATAGTGCAATAGAAACTTGATTGTATTGCACTAAACTTGAGTTATTGATTCTACATAAGAGTTCTACATCAGACTTTATTTTCTTTTGTCTTATAATAACATATTATATAAATATAAATAAAAGTAATATCTAAAGATTGCAAATAATAAATAAGAAATAAATAACGTTGAATAATAACGTTAAATATACTAAATAAGTCATATCATAATCAAAAATAATAAAAAATTACTGTACATTTATTGGACTCACGGTGGCTTGTTTCTTCTTGCTACATTGTTTTGCTTGAATTTCCCTCAATTCGTTTCTCACGTTGCTTGATTCATGTTCAGTGGGTAAAGGAAGGCCAGGTGGCGGAGGAGGAGGAGAAGAACCTATAGAAAAAACATGACAACATGTCAGAAATATTATTTGTACATTTTATATAAATAATATGAGATATTTAATATTCTCCAATTTTTTTTACCTAATGATCTAAACATTTGATCCATTTCTGCCAAAAGACTAGGACCAAAGTCAAAATTTAACGTTTTATCAAATCTTAATGGACTTTCTTGATTTTCTTCATCACTAATTTCATGATATTCATGGTCAGCTTCGAGAACATCAGTGTTACTGCCTATATTAGATGTTATAGATTGCTTCTTTGCATTACTTTCTGTATTCGCTTGACATATTTCCGAATTCACATCAGACCATAAGCTCTCTATATAAACATATAAGATAATATAGTCATATTTTTAGAGTAGCACTAAATTGGTTACAAAAATCAAATATAATTAATATTTAATACTTTGTTTTGTGTAAAACTCATTTCCTAATTCACATATGTGACTAAATTATATCTAATAAAATTATAAGCATAAATAATATTGCATCTTTATTAAATAAATTTACGCATTTACACAAATGCACATGTGCAATGTACATACGTAAACACAAATAATTTGATAAAGTAAAAACTTTATCATAACAGAAAATACTAGTACCATGTTTGCTTTGAGTTTCTTGTTGTATACTTCTACTATCTCTCGCTGATTCTCTATTCGCATCAATACTTCTCACATCCTGATTTAAACTTTGAGAATTATCAGTTGCATCCTCCTGCGGTTTATATGGTGTCACAACTTGACGAGGCAGGTGCGGATACTTTCCACCGAGAAAGCTAATGTCACCGAAGTACGCTCCGTCTAAACCCACATGACCAGTATGCTTGAGATCGCCCTGCGGTGAAGATATCATATCCGTACGAATTTTCCTACGCTGTGACGAGAAAGCATTTTTGCCATCTCCCCGCGTAAATTCACCGGGCTTATTGCTAGGTAAATTAGAACCTAGATACGCGATCGTATGAGCCGGATTAAAGAATCCTGTTTTGCCATTATTTAAAACACCTTTCCATAAGCTATTCCCACTGCCTTTATCTAAGACCGTAATTATGTCGCTTTGTCTATAAGCAAGCTGGTTCGGTTCAGTATTATCCTGAACCGCTTGAACTTGTTCCGGTTTTAGATCAGGCAACAAATTAATCAATTCGGAAAACTTGGGTCTTTTCAGAGATTCATGTTGCCAACATTGCTGCATGAGAGAAAAGTAATCTTTTGGACAACATTCAGGTTGCTCAAGTCTCTGAAAATTAGGTTCATCTATTGCTTCGAGAATTTGGTGACCTGTCAATGCTGCCCAGGGTTGAAATCCATAACTGAAAATTTCCCATAAAGTCACCCCATATGCCCAAACGTCACTCGCCGACGTGAATTTCAGGTAGGATATGCATTCAGGTGCGCACCACGCAATGGGCAGTTTCAAATTAACATTAAAATTCGTTTGATAATAATCCTTGCCAACTCCTAATGCGCGTGATAATCCGAAATCCGATATTTTGACTTTATTCTTAGAAAACACAAGGATGTTTCTGGCAGCTAGATCACGATGAATCAGTCTTTTTGCCTCCAAATATTGCATTCCGTCAGCAATCTGTACGGCGAAATCACACAATGATAAAACCGGGAAACTCGCACGCAAACTGGGTTCCTTGAGGCATTCCAGCAATGAGCGTAATGGCGCCAACTCTGTTACAAGCATTAACGAGTTTGTGTCAAGAACGACGCCGTACAGCCGCACGATGTGTTCGTGATCGATCGCGTGCATTATCGCGGCCTCCTTTAGAAATTCTATAGGATTATTCTGCATTCTTTCGCGGGATAGGCATTTGATTGCTACCTGTATCCTTTCTCCATCATTTGTCCATACGCCTTGCTGCACGACCCCGAATTCTCCTGTTCCCAACTCTTTGTTCACAATAATTGCATCGGCTGGGATCATGTGTTTATTGGGCACACGTATCGACGGTCTGTCCTGCCTTTCCTCCGGCAACATACTTAGTGCACCGGGAGTCTGTTCCTCGCGTTTCGGTAGAAGCATTTTCTTAAATTTGGACAGGTAATTCTGAGGGAAATGCTTCTGGAAGTATTTTTTTAGACGACGCATTTCCGGTTTGCTCATCCCTATTGCGTTCAGATCTTCTTCCGTTACATACTTCAATTGTGCTGTTGTTTGCACCTTCAAGTCTCCTAATATAAATTACTCTCTTTTAATAAGTAGTTATTATTATAATTTTAAAACTATAATAATTTACTTGAAATTTTTTAATGAATTTTAAAAGTGTATAAATAGCGCATAATAGTATAATTTTTTCATTCAATTTCCACTAGATGAAAAAGAAAATAATTAAACAGATGACATTCTTTCTTAATCTTTCTTTCATAATATTTAATTTCTTTTTCTTACTATTAAACTTTAATTATAAGTTTAATTATAAGTTTAATTACACTTCAATTAAAACATTAATTATACATCTCTTAAAATATTATTATTTCAAAAAGTACAACAAGGTATATCTCTCTCTCTCTAAAACAAATGAAATTACCTCGAATGCCAGGGTAATATTGCTGTAACTCGGCTTCCATAAGGAATTCATAAAGACCAGGTCCATTGTTGCGAGACATTTCTACTTGTGTATCTAGAATCAAATTAAATTTACGATTAATTTATATAAAAGAAATATTATTGACAATCATTTTCAATAGTCAGATTTATCATATTACAAAATTACTATGGACATCCTATGAAAGAAACATTATTATAGCTAATAATGTGTTTAAAATAAAAGATACTAATATTTCTCTCAAATAGATATGAATAATTCTGTTTATTGATTAGTTATTATCAGAAAACGAGCATGATTTTTACAATGGCACATGAGTAACATAATTCAAAAAATCAGAAATTTTTATGCATTCATTATTCATAACTTTCAATTATCGCAATTGCACTATAATATTATATAATTATAACAGAAATAGAGAAAAAAATTTGCTATTAATATCTATTTTTAACACCAATTATATTAGTGTAACCTGTCCTAAATCAAAATCGAAATCTGATGTTATAAACATATAACTCAACAATTTTCTCACCCATTCTACGTTATCGTAGAGAGATATAAGGCGACTTCTCGTCCCCTTGAAATATGACGAACTGCTGTTCTAATCCTATCCTATCAGGACATGATTACATTCGTTTTGGTTCCCTTTTCAGTTCATCATTTTGCCTTGAATAATTTACACATCGTACATTTATTATATAAATTCTTGTGTATGCAATACTTGTAATGTAAACTTCAGATATTTTACACCAGGAACAAAAAGTTTAATTTAAAATAAATCTAATTTATAAGATTTCTATATATATCATTGTAAATAAAATATAAAATATATATCAAATTATGGTAATTATTTATATAATGGAAAAAAAAGAATGGTCTGTTAATGTTAAATTTGTTTTTACGCATATTTATATGTACATCATTTTTTTAAATTGTTTTAGCTATTTTTGTATTTTACTTTGCTTAGTATTACATGATTTGTGAGAAAAGTAAAAATAAGTTAGAATTAAGCCACAGATCATGTAAAAATTAAATCTACCATGTGCTTTGTTAATGACAAAAGGGTTTTGCCTTTCTATACTACATTTTATATACTTATTTTCTTATGTTTCCTTTTACATAAAGTGCTAGTAGGGTTATTATTAATATTAGTATATTTATTTCATTTTAGAAAATATAATCAAATGTGATTAAAAACAGATTTCATAGTAGAGTTACATAATATATATATTGCCATATTAAATTTAGCTTTCCTAAAATGTTTAATTTGAGATAATCTCTCCATTTTTCAATGAAAAGTATGAAAATAAACGACATAAATAATAATTTGATTAGAAAACAGTTATTATTAATTGTATTATATTTTTAAAACACACTGATAGTTTTAAATTCTGTTTCCACCATTTTAAAAGGATAAAAATGCTATCACTGACAGTAATAAAAAAAACAAAGTTATATACATATATAATTTGTTATACTTAGGCAGAAATCAACTCTTTTTTTTCTCATTGTCTATTAAAAAACAATTTAATTATTTTAATTTAATTATTAACATTTTTACATTGTAGGATTACAAATACAAGAGATTTTTCAAAAACTATTGTCTCTTCTATTTTCAGCACCTAATCGCATATTTTAGAATATTTTTTTTTAAATAAAAAAATGTATATTCACGAACTCTAGAAAGAGAGGAAAATGAAAGAAAATCACACATAGATAAGTATAATAAGAGAACGCATTGAAAAAAAAAAAACTCAAATTTTACACCCGAGAAAAGTAAAAAGAAAAATATAATATATTATTAGGAAAATATATTACATAATATATCATAGAAAATTATTATTAAAAAATAGTAATAATAATAGAGATTAATATTGCCCTCGTTTTTATCGGTGCATACCTTTCACCTTTTCGTTGACAAGACTCTGAAATCACGGCACCTCTCAATTTCTCTTTCGTCTTTTCTTTGCATCAAAATGATCGGCACAGCAGCTGTCTTTTTCCCTGCCCAAATCCCTCTTTTTCACTCTCTTCTACTTTAATGAGTTTTTAATCCCACTGCCGCTTCAAGGTTCACATTTTCCCACAAGTCGTTGCTAAATCTTTCAAGCGATCACGCCCAAAACACTCGTCTGCGCACCACAAGAACTCGCACAGCTCTTTATTCGACTCGCATGTTTGTATTCACTGAAAGAGAATGCCGTTCATCTCACTCACAACTTGACCACAAACGTAACGTGAGATGAGAAAAACTTATGCGGCGTCTACAATAGAGATTTTAAGTCCTAAACCTTAAGAAATTGACCAATCACAGTCGAGTATTCTTTTCATACTTGACTGTGATTGGTCAATTTCTTAAGACTTAGGGCTTAAAATCTCTATTGTAGACGCCGCATTAGGGCTCAGTAGCGGGATTCCCTAACGTCTTAGCGACGTTGTCGTTAGCGAATGACCTAACCTGACCTATGAAGGTTGCGCTTTTCACCAGGATTTTCCTTGCTATTGGCTGTCGCTAGTTAACGATATCGAAAATTATCGATAGCAAGTTACTGAATCCAGCTACAGACAATGACTACGTATTGAATTGATATTGGTTCCTAGAATACGATCGACCAATCAGAGAATCTTATTTTGAATTGGCCAATTGGCGACATGGACAATTGGGTCTTATTTTGCGAGATTTCCAGCTAGAGGCAATGTCACACTATTGGTTATCAAATTAAAAAATTTTTTAGCGTTTAAAAAATTCTCTATTCAATAGCCAATTGTGTGATATTATATTTATGATATGTTTTTTTTGCTGAAAAACTTCCTATATAAGCAAAATTTCGAGAGTTACTATTTTTTTTATTAGTATGGAGGATAAAAACAAAAAAGGAACCATTAAGAAAGAAAGACGTTTTGTTAATACGTGACTAGATGAAGATAATTTTAAAGGATGGTTGGCTCATCATCCAATTGAAAATAAAGCTTTTTGCAATTTATGCAATACTACTATCAGATGTAGCAAAACAGATTTAATACGGCATTCGCAAAGGGCCAAACATATAGAACAAGTAAATCTTCAAAGCCCCGATCATAATAATAACAATGGTCTACATAGTGATAAAGTTAAACGCGCGGAAATAAAATTAGCAGCATTTTTTTCGGAACATAATATTGCTTTTTATATTTCAGATCATTTAATTCCTTTATTTTTAACATTATCTCAGTAGAGGTTCCATAGCATCCTTTTTCTTATAAACGTGACACATATCTAAAGGCCACATTTAATGCGCATGCGCGAAAAAGCGTCCCCGAGAACAACACTAGTCTAGTGTCTAGTATAATATAAAAATCCGTAGTTCACAGTTGTCACGATCATTTGTGTTTGACGAATGCAGAGAGGTGCAAAGTTTCGTCGTCGGTAGGAAACGAACAATGCGAGTAAGCGACAGTAATGACCTTGTGAAATTGTGGAATTGATGAAAAGCGAAAAATGTTCGAATAGAGAAAATGAAGCAATCGCGCGCGGTGTGTTTTTCGTGCCTTTATATTCAGCGTAAAATTTGACAATTGTAAATCAGCGCAAACTCGGGTGTGCGGAGTGTTTGCATCGACCCGACTGTCGTAGTGTCGTACGCTAATTTGACAGGTGGTGCTTGTTACACTTGTTATCCGCGTGCTCTGAGCTTAGCGCGATTTTAACGCTATCGCACTATGTTCGCTACCTTGAAGAACAAGATACGTGAGGAAATTGGGAGTGACGTGTCCACCGTTATCAGAAATGCCGGGAGTATACGCGCCATTAATTCCAAACATGTGTCTCAGGTAAATATAGCATCATAGATATATTATCACCTCACATTCAAGCTGTAAGAGTATCTCATTGAGTTCAGATTTTCTTTAGTGAATTCTTCTCTCAGAAAATTTTATACATTTCTTATGAAGCTTTGAATAAAAATTGTATTATTAAATTTTTTTCTTTATATTTACATGAATATATAATCAAATGAAAGAAATCGTATTGTAATATAAATTATCAATTTATACTTAATTTGAACATATATTTTAAGATTTTTTAACGTGTCTCTTTGTAAAATTCATATGAGCTATAAAAAAAAGAATTTTTAGTTATAAGCAGTATAATGTATACTTTTCATTTAATTTATATTTGTGTGAGAATGTAAAGTTTTTATATATAATTTTATTATACAATTCTTTTAGAGCTGATTACATTATTATTGTTACAGACAGGTTCTACGAGTAGTGTTAGTGGTTCTCAGGTATCATTAGATGGATTGAGGGAAGAAAATACATCTCCATTACCATCAGTTTCATCAAAAGGAGAGAATAGTCTTAATGATGGAATACAATTATCCACAAAAGATATAAAAAGATATGAAAATAAGGAAGATGAATGGAAGAAACGTTTAGCAAAGAAAGAGGCAGAAGTCTTGAAACGAATGGAAAAACAAGAAGAAGAATGGAAAGTTAGGCTTTTTGAAAAAGAGAAAGAATGGAAAAAAATTACAGAAAAACAGGAGAAAGAAAAGCGGAGATTAGAAGAAGAGATAAAAAAGATAGAAATAGCGAAACAGTCTTTGGAGCATGCTCTTAAAGATGCAGAAGGTATTTACGGATAATCAAATTTTTAAGATATTAATGTTTTTAACTTTGTGTTCTTTTTAAATATATGTGCATGCGTGCACATATATACAAATACAGAGCATTTTGTAATAATTATTCAAAAAGTATAATACCATTATATTTCTAAATTAAAATGGGGTGTAACTTCCTCCTCTTGCAAAAGTTTTGATTTTAGTTTTTTACTTTTTAGTCGATGTGATTTACTAATGAGATACAGTTGGTGTTGCTGGACTTCTTAGGAGATAACACACACACATACACACATATCATAAGATACCCTGTATATAGTAAAGATATTCAATGTATAGATTCCCTCTTTGATTTTTTTTTAGATATATGCATATTTTCTATATTTTTGAAAATGGAAATTAATTCTTTTTGAAAAAAACTCATTCTTGTTTTATATTTTTATATAATTGTGTTTAAATGCGTATGATCCTTATGCTTTATGCATCCAACGATACTTTAAATTAAATAATTGAGTTTTATAAATAATAAAGCATTTTTATTCTTCTTTAAGTATTGTTAAAGCGTAATGTATATATATATATTACAAGGATATATTGTCATAATTCTTATTGTTAGTTATTTAGCGCATTTTATCATTAAGGAAAAATGGAGAATCAGCATTTTATGAACACATTAAAGCTGCAATAATTTTTTTTTAATAGCTTAAAAAAATTAATGTATTTAAAACTAAATAGTTAAAATAAGACTAGAAAGCTGACTAGTTAGTTAAAGCACACAAATAATAATATATAAAATTACACAATATACACAAAATAAAATACACAATATATAAAAATTTTAAAATAAATGCTTGAAATGATTTCTTTTTAAATATTTTATATTTCAAATCAGTGTAACTTTAAAACAACTCATTTTTGATCTTATGTTTACTGAAACTTAACATTTTTTTCATATCTTGAAATGAATAAGAAATTATTTTTCTCTGGTTTTGGTTGGACTTCTATTTTGGACTGTATATATATATATATCATCTTTTCTCACATTATGTTTTAGAATATAAAAAGAAATTGTACAGCTTTCAAGAAGATGCAGAACAACTGGAAGGTTTTCAAACACAAGAGATGGCAAAAGTTAAACATCTTGTACGTGATATTAAATGTATATAAGAAAGACTGATTATGACTTTTTGTTTTTATTCTATATACTTCTATTTTATATATATATATAGATGTACATATATTTTTAACAAAATTCTGTATATTGTTAAAAAAATTGGGGCATTGAGTATTGCAATAGCGTGATCAAATTTTTGAAATATAGTATATTTAGTTTAAATTTTTTTTGTATATTTAATTTAATTTATATATTTATGGTTATTGCCAAAGTGAATCCAATAATGTATGACATAAAATTGTCAAAATTCGTTAAAATTTAAAAGCATTATTATGAAGAAAATTCTTTAAATATAAACAATTAAATTTTTATCAAATATTATCTTTGATTTCATTTTTGCATGAAGAATCATCTATTATTTGGTTATCATCGTTTTTGCATTCTTGTATATAATTTTTTTAATTCTAATATATCTTATTAATTGAGACAAATTAGATTAAGTATATAATAATGTTTTCTTGTAGTTGTTGGCAAAAGAACAGGAAGTAGAGGAGAAGACGTATCATTTAAAAGCTGCTACAGCGGAAATAGAAAGCCTGAAGACAGAAGTTTCCCGTCTCAGACGATATGAAGACGAATTAAACAATATACAAGTAAGCTGATTGGATTATAAATTTAAAGCTTTTTATTTATTCACACAAATTTATCAATTATTATTTACATAAATTTGTTAATTTTTTTAATAATTTAATTATGTGTCTTGTATATTTTGTAATATTTTTAATATTATTTAAATATAATTATTAGAGCTTGTTATAGAATATATATTATTATATATTATTATACAAACTATTTAAACTAAAGAAAATTTGTGAATTTTTTTAGCGTGAATTAAATGGCATTTTGTTGGCACAAATTATATGCTTTTTTATTTTATATAATATATATCACTTGTATAAATGGTATATAACAACTTTTTGTTTCTCAACATTATTTTTTTAAATACGTTATATGTGTGTGTGGCAATACACGCGAACGTGCGTGTGTGTATGTATGTGTGTGAGTGGGGGAGAGGGGGAAATTCGCATTTCTCTAATTAGCACCTCTCTTTTGCCGAGCGTGCGCGCTAGCATATTATGTTTGGCCACATAACAATATATCCAAATTAGGACCCGTTCTTATTTATAGTCTGTTTTTATATTTAAGATCATCTTAAAATTATGATCTTACATCGTCTTAAGATTTCGCAGCCCTTGTTTTTAATATAATCATAAATATAAGACGGGAGACTATGAATATGGGCCTAGGCATTGCTCAATTTAGCACGTAATTATTGGATATTATCCAATTGGTGACGATGTAAGCTTCACGATTGGACCCCGATTGATACAATTTAAGATTAGAAAAATGTTTATTTTATGAAAGTTTATTTTATGTTTATTTTATTCAATTTTTTTTCGGTGAAGTGAAAAACATTAGAAAACGCATACAATAAAAAAACTTATTTTAGGAAATTGCACTAAAATTTTTAAAATATTCTCTCTTTACCTGGAATTTTGAAAAAAGATACCTAGTAAATCAAGGAATTTTTTACTTAATTGGTACATTTTTCTAATATCATCATTTTTATAAGAAAAACAGGCTTAAGCGACAAAATATATTATATATCAAAATATACAAACAGCAATTCTTTGTACTTCTTTTTACTATTATGTATTTTTTGGACTGGCATATAAAAATACGATATGTAAAATATTAACAGTGCTTATTAAGAGTACTAATTTAAAATATAATTCTTTTTAATTTTTCCGCAGTTAATCAATTAAACGATATGTAAATTGAATATATGGGTAAAATATACAATAAAGTAATATAATTGTTGATAGCTCAGAATTCGCGCATTTTTTAAGCACGCTTATTTATGAAAAAAAGATTTTTTATATTTAGAATAAGAAAGAAATAAGGGATTTTATATTTATATATTACGTATTTATATATTTTGTATTTGTATTAATGTTTTTGACTATTACCTCGCTTTTTGTTCCGTCACAGTTGCTATAGTTTTTTCTGCACCTTTTATTATTGACATGCCGCTGAAACATAAACTCATGACATACATATTACATGTGACTCTTGCTGTAGTAAAACAAATTAAAACTACCTGTGTTCCATAACTCTTGGATGTAATAACTTTATTAAAACTTAATAATTTTTATATATACCGCTGTTTAATCTCTTAATTGGAAGACTTTCAAACTGATTCATTACAGTTACTATTGTGTTAGAAAAAAAATTATATTTGCAAATTGTTTAGGAGTGATATTAATTCTGTTTAATCCAAAAATAATTGATGTTCTTGCATGAATAACCGATCTTATTTTTGGGATTTATGGATATATATTTTCCATATACATACATTCACGTAATATCGTCGGATACAATAGGAGACAATTTCTTTGAGTTATGGAACAATAGCATTGTTAAAAGTGATATCAAAAGTTCTGTGAATACAACGCACGCATGAAGATTGGAAAACTTTGGTAAACGAGAGCATCGAAGATCAGAGTTAGGCGGTTATTTCCGCTAATTCGTTGCTGCTATTGCTGATGCTAGAGGTACGTTTTTAAGGCTTCGCCGCTATTCTGTTCGTTATGCTAGAATGATCATGCAATATCCTCATTGCTTATGCCTGCTTCAACATATTTGGAATATAAATTCTTAATATTCAATAAAAACTGAAGCAAACTCTACACCTGATAATAATGCATGTATTACACACTTAATTGCGGCATCATTTATTATATTCAGATACGAGACGAAGTTTTCGTTTTTCTTTTCTCTTTTGTGGATTTTATACTTTCATGAGATACCTTTTAATTATACAGAAAGTTATATTAAATTAATTAGTTTTATTGTTTTGCATAAAGAAAATGCGGAAAGGAATTATGTTTTTAATATATACTTGTTATTTTAACTCTAATTAAAAAAAATTTGAGAAATATTGACACTAGGCGAACGTCAGATTTATTGCTTTTCGTTTGCCTTCTCGTATTTTTCCTGTTTTGTCTCATGAAATGATATATTATCTCTTATTTCTGATTTAGCGAAATTTAATTCGCATATTATGGCTTTGATAAGATTTGCCAGGGAGGCTTTATAAGAAAAAAATAAAGCTAAATATATTCTAATAAAAAAGCCCAGCGAACAATATTTGATAACCAATGTTCACTTTCAGGATGAAATGGAAACGATGCGTCATTCTACGCAGCGAGAGAAAGCGCAGCTTTCCTGTCAGTTAGCACAGACGGAGGAGGAAGTACGTCATCTGAAGGACAAAGTGTTTGTGCTGGAGCAAAGGATTGCTCTGGAAACGAACGACCAAGTGACGGTTGATGAAAGAATAGCCGATCTAATGCGCGAGAGAACGTTGTTGGAAAGGAAGTTGGAAGAAGCGCACCTTCATCTCTCCGATATAAAGACTTGCTGGTCGGGCAAGATTTCTAGTCTTGAAACGCAAGTTGGCAGACTTAGTAGGCAAGTAGGCGAGGAAGGACTGGAGCGCAGACAAGTCGAGCAGGAGAAAGAGAAACTTAAACACAGAATCAAACAGCTAGAAGCCGAGATAGAGGTGAACAATATTGTTATAGCTACAAAAGACGCTAAGCTTTTGCGCATGACAGAAGACATTGACGAGATGGCTACGGAACTGAAAGAGCTCCGGGCCAGCGTCGATGACGAGGTGGAAGAATTTAAACGCCAAATTGTGAGTTACCGCGACATGTAGTGGCAAAGTGCATGGGCTAGATTGTCTCTTACCGAAAATTTTTTCCAAATTCTGATACAAAATCATTTCTGGTAGGTTTCGTTACAAATGATCATAATACTAAATTATTTATAATATACAAAATTCGGTGTTGCTTATGTTGCTTATAACTTTTTTTTATTAATATTATTGCGATCTTAGGATGCAATAATTTTACGATATAATATATCCCTTTTTGTTATTTTCATCAAAAACTATATTGCATTTTTTTTTAAGATGCTTTGTCTGATATCTTATATTAATATCTTCTTATTTTGTTATAATTATTTTATATATTTTTAATATTTGTTGACAATGAATCGGCAGCTTACATGGTTTTCGATTCTGTTACATTTCGTAACTTCCATTACATTTGGAATGTGCAGCTGATTGCCCCCATTATTAAATTTTATAAGACTGATATGAATTCTATTTTCTAAATAAGAGATATATTGTATATTTGCATAACTTTTGCAATATATTATATTTTAAATATTTAAAATTTTCTTAACGTTCGTCATCTTTTCAAAATCTTATACATCTTTTAGTAAAAATTGTTATTAGATGATTATTATAATAATTATTTTTGAATGTTTTGTATATTTGTAATGTTTGCGATTACATATGAAATTATCATAAAAAATTATATGCGTCACGATTTTCGTATGTAATATATACAAATATACAAGATGTTCCGAAATTTGCGAGTTACAATATTATAGCAGAAAAATTTTCGAAAAATTAAGTAATAAAAGTATTTACAATTTTTTATTTTAAGCAGTTTTTGAGATATAAAAATTTAAAGCTGGTCAATATATCATAGAAATATTTAAACAATCGCCTGTTTGTGAACCGTACTAATATACTAATACACATGCGACTCAAAAACTGTTTAAACTAAACAATTGCAAAAAAGATATTATTATTACTTAATTTTTCAAGAATTTTCCTATTATTGTATTTCGATTTGTGAAATTCAGATTACCCTGTATATATACGCGCGCGCATGTAAATTAGTAATATTGTTGCATGTTGTTCAGAAGCTTGATGCTTCTTGCTTTATTTTTTAATCTCAGTACGTGCACGTGCCTTAATCAGCAATTCTTTATTAGTTATTATTATATATTCAAAGCATGTTAAGTTAGTTTTTCGAGCGTCTTGAGAAAATCAAAGAAATATATAAATCGATTATGCAACAGATTCACTTGTATTGAAAATCGTATATTCTTCTTTGTATGTACATTGTCTTTGACATGTGAATTCTAGATTTCAGTATGGTAAAAAAATACACATACAGATTTTTATGTATAATTGCACTTTCTGTATATTTTATTTGTGAAATAAAGAAAGAAAAACAAGTATATGCAATCTTTTGCTTTTTACCTATTTTTAATTTTTTTCAACCAGTTTTTATTCCTGAATGATTTATCAATATCTCATCACAGTCGCACTATGGAATCCAGAAAAATTTTATTTCAGAATTATTTTTATATATGTTATTGAGATAAAATTTTAAGATAAATTTTTAAGACAAAATTTAATTTGATTTTATGTGAGCCGACTTTTTGCCGTTATGTATCATTTATATAGATTTATACTTTTGTGCTAGAAATATTGACATTACGACATTTTATTTAAGTTCAAGTTCAAGTTAGCAGAAAGAGAATTATTTTGAAATTTAAAAGATCTATGAATAAAATATATAACATACATATAGCAGTAGTTATAAGATATTCTGCATATTTACTCAATTGTGCTATTAATATCATATTCCAAAAATGATAATTGTGCTTGTGAACAATATGATATTTTACAAATGAGTTTATTGTAAAACGTTAAATTACAATAGTGCAAAGAAAATATTTTTTATTTTATTTCTAATTACCGTTATTTATTTTGTTTTGTATGATTTTTAATTCTTATTTTAAGAATATATAATTTTATTTATTTCACAATTTTTATCCTTAGTTAATTTTTTGCTTATAATTATATGAAACTGCTTAAGAAAACAATTATTAAATAACCATTAATACAAGGATTTTTTAAAGATTTAAAATACACTATTTTAGACTGTTTAATCAAAGAAGATCCTGCATAAATTTTAATTTTTTGAAGTAAAATTTAGATATATATAATTGTTAAATGTTTTTTTATACTATGAGACATTCACTTTATTATTAAAGAATATTACAAGTAAAGATAAACATATTTTATACATATAGAAATATACATTAAAAAAAAAACATTAACATCAACATGTCGACAATTAGATATAAATGCGAATTGTGATAAAATTATATATTTATATGAATAATATGTATTTGTCTTTTTTTAGGAATCTTCCTCAAAACAGATTACTCAGCTGAAATTGGATCTCGAGAATACGACGAGCAAACTCAATGATGTTACTAACGAGTTAGCAAATCTTCGATCGTCCTTGGAAAGGGAACAATCGAATAATTCTTCTTTACGTCTAGAACTGGCATATCTACAAGAAATTCTCGAATCTGAACGATCAACTACAACGGAACTGCGAATTTCCTTCAAGAAAGAGAAAGATGAGAAAGATGCTGCTTTGCTGAGAAATGCCCAGGTATCTCAAGACATAGAAATTGTGAAGCAGGAGAATCGGCAGCAGGAGATCGAGAACATGGAGCTGCAGAGTAGAGTAGAAAATCTAGAAGATCATCTAGTTGGTAAAGTGAAAGAAACAGAGCAAGCGGCGATCACATTAAAACAATTTGAGCAGAAAGTTGCAAAACTAGAAGAAGCAGAACATAACAGGGAAAAGATGGAAAGAAATGAGAGAATACTTAAAAGCAATTTGTTAGATCTGGAAGAACAATTAAGTGAGAAAAATAAAGTAAATAACTCCAATTTAACCTTGGCAGAATGCAATACAATTATTGAACAATGTTATTTTAAAAACAATTTGCAATTCTGCGTGATTGTTATATTTATTACATCTACTTATACATACACATATACATACACATATATACGCACCTAATAATGTTATCTATGTTAATTATCTATATAAATTATACGATTTAATTTTAAAGTTCTTTTTCCTTTTTCTTAGACAATCAAAGTTTTGCAGCAACGGTTAACTGATATGAAGAAAACACTTCAACGCGAGTTGAAAATTCCGTCATTGTCGTTGGATAGTGATGCCGAAGCTTCTGCAGCTATTCTTAATCCAAGTTCATCCAAAACCGTCACTGCCAAGCATAATAATTCGAGGGAAGATGACGTTAATTTTAAATATCTAAAACATGTTCTCATCAAATTCCTCACTAGCAGAGAATATGAGGTGCGCATTTATTTCGATCTAATTTATATTCCATTTTGGGTGTAATAAATAAACATTATAACATTATTTTTATAAGGCTTTACATTTAACGAGGGCAGTGGCGACGTTATTACACTTTTCGCCGGAGGAAGAACGTTTACTTCAGGAAACTTTAGAATGGAAAATGTCATGGTTCGGTACCAGGCCTAACTTAGGATTTGGACAAACTGCCAAAGCTATACCACCCAGCTGATAATTACAAGATGTTTCGTACTTAACGAAACATATTAGAGCAAACATAAATTCTTGTTTGAAGTGATCAATATGTAAATTACTGTAGTTTGAAGTGATTTACATATTAAACAGCCACAACTAATTTAAAGGATATAAAAAATAATTAGGAGAATTATATAAAGTCATAAATGATGATTTTACAAAGTTTAATATGCACATTTAACATTTGTGCAAATATAATAAACAAACTATGATAAATGGCTATGTGTATGAAACTTCATTGTGGTAAAAAGTGACTTTGTGAAATTTCATAAGATTTTATGAATACATCATTAATTATTAATTTATTTCATAGATTTGTTAATATATGTAATACTGAAGTGCAATTTTGATTGCTAAACTGAACTATTATGCGTGATGGATTGTGATATTTTGTGCATGTATAAATCATGATACAAATGCAGTTCTGATACAAGATTGATTTATTTGCAACATGTTACGTTTTGTTGAAGTGAAATTTTTTATGTGCACAATATTGATTACAATGGTGATTGTAAAAAACATTTCCCATTTTTATATGGATTTTGGACTATCAGTAAACAGTAATGAAATATTGTATATCTCAGATTAAAAGATTCTAGAACAGAATTGGAATTTAGTTGCAACTTTGGGAATAGTTTGGTAATTGACTCTCTTTCTCTCTCTTTCTCTTTTACTTCTCATGTATTAGCAACGAGTTAATAACAATAATGAAAAATTATTATATTTTATTCGAAATATCTGACTTAGCATTGCAGTTGTATTATAATCATAATTATATAGTTTTAATTATAATTACAATAATTACGCGTATATTTCTTTATGTTATCGATTGTATTATATTTTAACATATATTGTGAAAATAAATCACACATAATTTAACATGGCAATTCGATATGAATGCAATAGTGAAACAAAGTTTTAAATATATAAAGTATATTTTACAAAAATTCTTAGATTATTACAGAACATATACATAATTAATGATGAAAGAGAACATAGTTTTAATTATTTTTTAGTAAAATATAAAATATTTGAAAAGAAAAAAGATTTTACCAAGTCCAAAGTTGCAACTAAATCACAAGTCTATAGGATAGAGGGAATGAAAAATTTCATAGACACATTTCGCGAGAATATGGCTGACCAATCCTACAATCTAGATCTAGAAAATAAATGCTACCAATTTTGTTCTTTTTGCATCCAAGATTGCATTCTAAAATTTACTCCACGAAGTAAAATAGCGTTCAATTGACCAATCAGGATAAACAAACAAAAATTTCTTTATTCCTTGATTGGTCAATCAAACGCCATTCTACTCTATGGAGTAAATTTTGGAACGTAACCCACGACATTTCAGGGTTTCACGGTTACCAACGCTGAGAAACAAACTCTCGAATTCAAATTGCATTGCTCGCGAGCTCGCGTTCTTCGTTCTTCTACCGTGCCGATGCATGTAGAGGCACAGACGCAAGTCGAAAGTACAGAAAATGCATGAAAAAGAAATCCAGTTTTCTTTATATAATGAATTTAACAGCTATTATGAAATTTAATAACAATTATGAAAGCTATTTTTATTTTCTTGCGTGGTCATGTGCTATTTCTTATTCTGTATATGAGTTTTATTTATCGAATAATTGTAAGGCTATAGGAAATCAAAAAGTAAAATGTTATAATGCTGATGCTCTCTCATATGCGATTTATACTTTCAGATTTTGATAATTATTATGATGTATATAATGATTTTGATAAAGGATGGTCTTGGGTTGGAAAAAAACGAGATATTTCTGATCAAGAGTGGCGTGCATGGCTTGCATTAGTAAACAAACTAATATCATACATTTTTATACATCATTTTTTCAGTCAGATTATTAAAGTCAATAGTAATAATATGGTAACACATTTATATATATTTACAAAATATATCTTGTAGAAAAAATGTGCAATTCAAAGAAGTAACATGGAAATCTTTCAGATATTGTGTTGTTGGTATATCTTGTCATCTACAACTTTTCTGTATTATTATATTGGTTTATTGGGTGCATTATGTGCTCTACTACAACCTAGTATTTTACACATAATAACATATAAATATAGTAAGAATGTAGCATGGTTAATACATGTTTCATTCTTATTTGTAATACATATATTAAAAATACCGAATGGTATTTTTCAAAGCTGGCTAGGTTTCGATGATGAACAGCATTATATTTTAACACTTACAATGTGTTGGATACATTTAAGAAGTATCAGTCACAATATGGATAGTATTGATGACAAACTTCTCAATTCAAATAATTTTATTCAGAAATTAGCATATTGTTTATACTTGCCCACATTATTTTCAGGGCCACTTATTTTGTATCATGAGTTTGTTGAGTCTGTATGTATGGTTTTTACAATTTCATAAAATAACGAATATTATAGAAAATATATAGTTGACAAAAATAATGAATCTTTTAGATTAATCAACCACATCAATATTGGAATTACCAAAAACTACAAACTTTTGTGTTAAATTTAATTAGATACATGTTCTGGTTATATTTTACTGAATTGTTGCTACACTTTATTTATGTAAATGCTATTCAATATCATCCTCAGGTAATAATTTATTCATGCATAAGAATATTGTAAGAATATTATACTTGAATAAGTGCATATATTGTGTTTGTTTTTTTACAGATTGTGCAAAATTTAAATCCTTGGGCACTGTATGGTTTAGGATATTGCATGGGACAATTCTTTCTGAACAAATATGTTGTAATCTATGGGATTTCCAAGACTTTTTGTAATTTAGATAATGTAAAAGCACCACCACCACCTAAATGTATAGCTAGGATCCATTTATATTCCGACATGTGGAAACATTTTGATAGAGGATTATATAAATTTCTTATAAAGTAAGTATATAATTAACATCTCATTATTACATCTTGGTTAAATTTATTTGTTAGATACATTTTATTTTATTATAATAATCACAATAAGACTATTTTATGTATATATTTTATAGGAGTTTTTTATTATTATAATAAATTAGTCTCTTTATTTTTTTCAGATATATTTATATCCCTATACAAAAGTCAAATGGGTGCTTTGGAAAATTGTTTGCATCATTTTTATGTTTTGCTTTTGTTCTTATTTGGCATGGAATACAAATGAATATTTTTATTTGGTCGCTGTTCAATTTTATAGGAATAGCAATCGAAAGTATAGGAGTATCAATTGGCAAAAGCAAACAATATCATAAAATACAGAATATGTATTTATCTTCAAAAAATATTAAGAGATTTCATTGTATATTAGCAAGCCCTCTTTTAGCAATGTCAGCAATATCTAATTTTTATTTTTTTGGGGGACCATTAATTGGTAATATTTTTACATACAACATAATACTATATGGTAAGCTTTTCATGTTTTAGTTTTTGTATTCTATATATCTTATCTTGTTCAATATATAAAGAAAATAACTTTATTATTACATTTTCTACAAATACTGAGATAATATTTATTGCTTAAATATAAATATTTTATGTTATTAACAATTTAATAATTTCACAAATAATGTAATATTAACAAAAAAATTGAAATGTAATTTTCTGCTTACAGAATCTTGGAAAACTTTATTTATTCTGTTTTTCTTTCTTTATTGCTGTTGTCAAGTTTCTGTAAATGTTAAAAATTGGGAATTAAAAGTTCGAAATTTGACTTGATTAAATCGAGATTGAAATACTTCATTTTCAAAATACATACATCCTTCTCATATTTGTTTGTATTTAAGATTATCATCTAAACTCAATGAATGGACGAAGTTAGGACCACATACATCAGTATAATACCAAATACCTACATAATATACAATAAATAGATTAATAAATAGATTTACAAAAACATTAAATAATCACATTATTCGAAAATCAGTATTCAAATTGTTTTGAGACAGTAATATCCTTGTAATTAATTTTCTTTGATAATTAATTAACTTTGATTGTAAACCGCGAGTAAACAGGTTTAATTTATTTGAATAATTTCTCCATTTGATAATCTCTTCAATTTTACTTGAATATTCAAATCGAATGTTTTAGGTATTATTGTATTATTAAAAATAATATTTAATTGTAAACAGATGTAACAATAATAAACAGATAAAAGTGATTTAATATTAACAATATATTTAATGCAATAAAAAAAAATAAAGCAATTATTCTTATCGAGTCAATTTCCATAGATTCAATCTTTTGATTTTTTTAAAATTAAAAAATTTTTGGATAATTAAAAACTTTTGTTCTTTTTTGTTCTTTGTTTTTTGTTTTTTGTACATCTGGTTGAGGCTTCAAATATAATCGAAATTTAATTCTCAGTTTTCTGTAAAAACTGACAAGAAGCGCCGATATATATTTATAATGCTTCTAATATATTTATATAAGTTCAAGTAATCAATAAATTATAGAAAAAATATCAATTACTGAAAATGCAAGACTGTTGTCCAAATTAAATAAGCCACAGACTCTAACGCGCAATGGAAAGATTCGAAGACGTACTCCCAACTCGATCGCTTCCTAAAAACAAAAAAACGTCACAAAAATTTATGTTCCTAACATTTTTTTTATTAAAAAATAAAAAAATGTCAATTGTATTCTCTTAATTATTAAATGATTAAAAATTTATCTTTATACTAAATGGTAAAGACGAATTTAGGAAAGCAATGCATATTGAAATAGAAAGCTTACTATGTATAATATTTATTTTATGACTCACAATCGAAAATTCGGTGTGTTTGAGTGCGGGAGTTTTTGCTAAAAACATTGTTCCGGCCAATGCGTTTGCCTGGAATATTTTATGTGGTATTAAGACAATCATTCGCTCATCGGAGAGAACATATGTAACATATACATACCTGACCGCATGTTAAATGACAGATGCGACTTATAGTGATAACTTGAAATGAAAAAATTAATAGCATAATGCATTGGACGCAAGTCAGGAGCACGTTGTCTCTTTTACGTAGAACGCCAAAAATATATGAAATAATGTCCAGTAACATGCATGCGATCCAACAGAACAACTGCAGACTATAATAAGAATTCAAATGATTTGTTGCATCAATCAAACAGCTGTACAACTGCTGAAGATTTGAGATTGTAAGACGATTGATATGTATCATAGATATACCGGTATCGATGCCGACATCCATTCCTATGTAAAAAAATTTTACACATTGTTAAAATTAATTACAGAAATAATACTACAAACGAAATTGTTTAACTTTTTGAGGGCCAGTTAAATTTCAAATTCGTAATCAGCAATCTGAAAAATATATAAATACAAATTTTAATAAAAATGTCTTTAGTAGACCGAAAGGGCCCCTCTCAAAAAGTTAAACAATCTATTTTATTTAGATAAGTTTTCAAATATGCATGAATTTTATGTGAATAATTAAAAATTAATATTTGATCATTATAATCAATATTTTAAGATTGATTTAATCATTTAATGTAATCGTAATCAAGTCTGTTGATCGATTGATGATATATAATACCAGTCAGTTTGCGACATAGTCCATTGAGACGACGAAACCTACGATACAATGCGTCGTACAAGAAATAAAATTTCGCAATCTCCATCGAGAATGTAATTCGCGTTATGATTTGTAACGCAAGCAAATACAAAATCATATGAGGTACAGCAAACATTATTAGTATGCTGATGACGATCCAAGCGACGAGAATCGTTAATATAATCAACCATTGCATGCAGCAATTCATTCGTTTATTATCGTTGCACCGGCTATTATGATGTCGCATTAAATCATCGAATTTACGAGCGACAGCTACGGCCCGTTCGAATTCTGCATATCGCAGGCAAGATAGCAATGGCGTCAGGATCATATAAAAGCACCGGTTATACCGATTGCCCTGCTGCAGAACACAATCTACCGTTACGGTATCAGTGTTACAGTAATCTCTAAAGCTTTTCGCATAATATCCCACGACACAATACAAACCGCACATAATTAGCGAATATGCCAATAACGGTAGGCGAAAATTTGCGGGCACGCGAGATCGTTCATCGTCAATAGTGTGCGGGTGACACCCATAAAAACGCGACGCGTACAGAAACCATCGACAATTTTCTAGCATGTTTTCTCTTAAAGAAACTGTCTGTCTCTAAAAAAGCTCTCTGGTCTGGCAAGTAAAAGTCTCCTTACAAACGGAACCGACAAAGTAATAAAATAACGATTTATTTTTATCGCGTGTAGATCTTTCACAGATATTATAATGATTATATGAATAAATCGCTCTGCGAAATTTCTCACAATCGTTGATGATTTTTTTTCTTTAGAAGATTCTTCGATAGTCCGTATGGCGAATGGAAAAAAATAAGAGAGACGATAAAAAAAAGTTTGTACTTTTTTTTTCTTTGCTTATTATATGATTAGCCTTATCTCGATAAATGTTTGCGTTATATATGTAGGAACGTTAATACGTGCATATATATAATATCATATGCCATAATATACATTTTTGTAACGATCAGATATAATATCATAATGCACGCAACTGATCGATCGTGACGATTTATAATGGATTTCGCAAAATAAAACTGTTATTTTTATCATTATCGTATTATCGGTAATAATATTCTCTTTTTATTTTTCTATTTTATTGTTATTATCATCATCTTTGATTAAAAGTTGTATTCTAACGTAAAATAAATTTTAATTATTGACATGCGCAACTTTTTCTTTTATCTTACCTTGAAATATTGAATATATTTTATATAAGATAATATTTCTCTCGAAAAACAAATTGTTTTTTACATACATTTGTTTTTACATACGTTTAATAAAAATATATACTTTAATCATATTAAGCAATTATTAAAAAAAGCTGATAAATCGCCATATTACATATATTAATTAACAATTAGAGCTTAAAAACATCAGATAAAAAATTGAAATTGATGTAATCAAACATGATCGATATATCTATTCGATATATGTATCGAGCATATCGATTATCTATAGTATCGAAGTTAGCCGAAGGTATAACCGTCTAATTGTAAGATCTAATATAACAAGTATTAATATATAGAAATTCGTGAATTTTATTATTATTCATTTGTCACATTACCGTTATCATGGAGAAATGGATAAAAGAGAAATTGTCCGAATTACTAGACTGTCAAATTCCACAGGAATTAACCCGGTAAGTGCAGAGAGGATAATAAAAATCTTTCTCTCTACAACTTATTTATTTGCATATTGTTATGGCACATATATTTTGTCAATTTCAGATATGTTGTGGAAATGGAAAATGAGAGAGATTTAGAAAATTACTTTGCAACCTTATTGGACAATGAAAATCCGAAACACAAACAATTTATAACAGACTTGAAGAAACAACGTGGTGAGCAAATGCAGATGAATTTTAAAAGACTATTTTTGACAGATTGTCACATGGTTATTAAATTATTATTGTTCCAGCATCTTATACTAATCAAACAGGTTACAAGAAAACAAGTAATAATGACAATATACCTAATAAACAGAATGAAAAGAAGAAGGGAAAAGCAAAAGGAAAAGAAACTATTCAGGTATATTTTATATTTTTCCAAAATTATTTAACGAGTAACTGAAAGATAATTATGAAAACTCTTTGCTGTTTTCTTGTATAGATGCAAGAGGTTGCAAAATTTGAAACAAAGCCTGAAAAAATGGAAAAAAAGAAGACTAAATTTGTTAATTTATTATCTCATGGAGATGTTCTCCTGAAAGGTATTCATATGATAATAAAATCTGTATAAGTAATGCATATGTATATGAAGCAATAATTTTGATAAATGATATATTTTTGTGACAATGTTTAGGGAGACACAAATGTAATTGCGAAGCAAAGAGACATAAATTAATTAATAATTGTCTCAATTGCGGAAAAATAGTCTGTACACAAGAAGGTGCAGGACCATGCTTTTTTTGTGGAGAACTTGTTTGTCCACTGGATCAACAAGTAGTTCTTCAGAGTAAGACTAAACAAACCGATAATTTGTACAATAAATTGATGGAACAAAAGCCAAATAAAGGCTTTGAAGACTCCCTCAAACAGAGGGACAAACTTCTTGAACATGATCGCGATAGGTATGTACATGTTTTGAATCTTCCAAAATTATTTATGCTTTAATCATTAATAATCATAAATTAATTATATAATTAATAATCATAATAAATAGCACCCACCGTACTAAATTGATTGATGACGAGTCAGATTATTATCAGTCAAATATTTGGCTTTGTACTGAAGACCGTGAAAAGTTACAGAAGCAGGAATTGGAAGCACTTGCTCGCAAGCACGCATCGCGTTTAGATAAAAGAGTCAATATAGATTTTATGGGAAGAATAATTGATGATGATCAATTCAATAATTTACAATCAGAAGAGCTTGGTGAAACAATGTTGTACGATAATATTGAAAATCCGAATATCTGTCCAACAATAGAATTTGACCGTCCAACGGTAAGATCGCGACTTCTTTATAATTAATAATAATAAGTAAATTATATTAGAAGCTCACTTTTGACTAATCTTGAAAAATCCTGAACCTGATATACATTTTTCATTATATATCATTATTACGTCAAGTTTATTGATATGGGAATATCTGGAACAAGTAGAAGAATGGAAAATGACATATGGAACACAGAAAGTAGAATTCAAGATAAAGAATATTTAGAAATGTTTGATCAAGGCTTGTGTTTGAGCATACATCAGCCTTATGCTTCATTGCTAGTGGCAGGAATAAAAATGTGAGTTCATGATACATTCAAAAAACTAATTTGCATGGTCAGAATGTCTGATGTAAATTTATTGTTATCAGCCATGAGGGTAGAAATTGGTATTCTTCGCACAGAGGAAGGCTGTGGATAGCATCGGCTGCTAAAGTACCTTCCACTGAAGAAATATCCAATATACAGCATACCTACAACATATTAAAAAATAGTTAGTAAAAAAGTATTCATTTTGAAATATTTATATATATCTTATTTTAATTATATTTTTATCTTAACTATATTTTTAATATTTCTTTATCTTGACAATTTTAGAAACATTTAAATTCCCAGAGACTTACCCTACGGGTTGCTTGTTGGGCTGTGTAACGGTGACTGATGTTCTACCTCAAGTAGAATATAGAAAATTATATCCAGAAGAAGAAAGTAATAGTCTATATGTTTTTATATGTGAGAATTCTTACATGTTACCAATACATTTTCCTATGAAAGGAAAACATAAAATTTGTAAGTAGTCACAAGAAATATATATTTCCATTATTTAATACATTTTCAGTAGCAATGTATTTCCATTAATTATGATTAATATATTTTCAATTAAGTTTAATTCTCCTTTCAAATTATAGATAAAATGGATAAAAAAATTCATCAAGCTGCTTCTAAATGTTTAGAAAAAGCCATGCGAATGGCTAAACAATAACTGATATTCTCTTACTTCTCTTCTCTTCGTATCACTTCTCTTTTGTTAAATTAAATAGAACAAAAATGTTTTCCAGAGGTATATGTTTATTCATATTAATAATTTAAAAATGTTACATGCATTCTATATTAAAAATAATCATCTGTGTTTTGTACAAAAGTGTGATTTCTCTGATATATCAGCATCTAATAAAAATTTTATCTAAATATATGCATATTAAATTCGTTATTTGTATACAACAGATCATTATACAATTTACATAAACTCCACAAAACGTTACAATGTAACTGTTCATGCACATTATCTATCTACCTACTTTGTTTATCATTCTCTCATATATTTTGCCCATGAAAAAATATTATCAATTCTATTAGGGTTATCAGACTTTTATAAACGGTATTAAAAATTATTTGTACCGAAATCGAGTATATATGTGTTTGAAATACAAACACATTGTCTAAGAAAAGCACGAAGATCATTTTAAAAAGTGCCAATTATTTTATTAATATTTCAGTGTATTGCCTATTTAATCAAGCACAATATAACATTAAATAGTATAAATCATTTTTCTTATTATGTTGACATATTAGATTATGTGAATTAGGCTAAATCAGTACAGTCACACAATAAAAATTTTATATAAATTAAAGTACAGTAGCACAAGCATTGTTATAGATTCTCTGTTGAGCGAAATCTCATTATCTCTCAAAACATTTTACATTAAGCTAATTGACTATGTATATACGTACATAATATCGTTTTATGCAATATTGATAAACTGTGAAAACACAGTATTTTACACATACATATCTTACATATAAAATTATATATCTTCAACAATATTACGTATCTCTAAAACAAGCTTAAATAAAGGGTAAAACATATGCTGCAATATGTTAATAAAACATATTTAGAATAAGTAGATCGCATTTTTTAACAATTCAATGAATAAGGAATGTATGAATAAATATTTGCATGATAACTGTTTTTAAATAAATAGATAGCTACTTCTATTCAGTTTTAATACAGATATAGATACTATAAAGATTCATCAAATTATAGTATAGGATTCACACAATTTTTTCTATACTATTTTATATCTTTGTTACATTTATAATCTTTTCTTGTGATAATATAGCGCAACATTTGTATTATTATTATAACAACAATCCGCAACTAATAGTGCAATAATTTTATACATAATATGTTCTGGGAAGAAAGGGGAGAGGATAAAGAGCGCGGAATCTAACATCTTTTTTTTTTGTATTTTGTCAAATTTGCTTTTAGCGATATTGTCAAAAAACAATCCTTTAGTTTATAACATTGTATAGACTACCATTTGCAAATTGTAAAAGAATTCTCTCTCTTTCTCTTAAGCATGACGAACGTCAAATAATTTTGTTGGTTGCATAGTAGCTATATAAAATTTATTTATTATAGTAACAGTATACCTAATTTTTCAATTCATTTCAAAACTCTTTTTTAAAAATTAATTATATTAAATTGATCTGTTCATAAAGAATAAAATTGATCTTAAATCTCGAATGTGATTTAATTTAAGAAATAAATTGCACAAAATTATATTATTAGAATTATATAATTCTTATGCATATAAGAAGCAAACATATTTTTTTAATAAGTAACATTCCAGCATTTTGCGCATTTCTTAATTAATCTCAATGATATTGTTTTATGAGCTTTGGCCTAATATTTGATTAAATTGATTATTGTTTAATGATGAGTCTCGTCGAATGCTATAATAGTACTAATAATAGTGATGCACGCGATTTCAATATCTACTCAATACTCATTTAATAGGCCACACAACATAATAATATTAATAATGCTAAGAAAGTTTATTACAAGTTCCCTTATCCTGTGTGAGATAAATTTTAAAGAAATAGAGCTTTCTCTTCTTTATATATGTTATTAATATATATTGTACGCTTCTAAGTTTTCTGTATTCATGTTTCTCATTTTAGGTCGTTGAAAAAGATTCACATACAACTTATTCATTCAAAGATTCTATATCTTACACGCAATACCTTTGTGCAAACCTTTGGGAGAAATGTGCGAGAACTCCTTTCCTCTTTCACGAAGAGCCGTTTCTTTTTCTCTCTCAGTCTGTCTATATGTATGTCGGAGAATACTCCAGACTGGTATGGCAAGCATCACAGATAATAACATTCTTTTCATTTACTAGCGTGCATTGCGGACATTCCTTACCACCACTGGCGAGCGGTTTATCTTCATTCCCTTTGCATCTCGATTTGGCGCACATTTCACAAATATCCCGATCGGGCATATTCAGATACGTGCATGTTGCGCAATTCCATCTCTTTTTATTCTCCGCCTTTTCTTCTTCATTCTCTCCTTTGCTTAATCGCGCGATATCAAGATTCTTAAGCGAATCCGCAATTTTCGCTATCTGATCCGAAGATTTGTGCGTACGCGGAATCGGTGGAGTTTGACTATTATGTCTTTTGTCTCTATTATATGTTTCAGTACTGTATCTATTCGAGTCTGACAAGTCGAAGGATGAGGATTTCTTCTTGAAGGGCAAAATGTCCTGATGACTCCCATTTATCTCGGACGAGTCAATCTCATTCGCTTCAATCCTACTGTTGGTTCTTCTTTTCTCGAATCTATGCGCACTATATTTGTCCTCGTTCTCCATTTGTCTAAATGTCTTATGTTTAGACATGCAAATGGGATCCAGCTCCTTCTTATATTGCAATACATCGTCCCGATCGTCAAGATCCTTGTAATAGCCTAAACTCTCGAGATTTCTGTACACAAAGTCCCACGTATCGTAACCGTCCTTACCAACGCTGGAATTCAACTTGCTGGCGATTTGTCTTTTGTCATTTTTACCATATTCGTGATGATCCCCGTCGTTCGAGGTCTGCCGTCTGTAAAAATCCATTTCGTCCAAGTCTGATATCCGATGGGATGTAGATTTGCGGAGAGCGTGTGACTTGTCCGCGTAATTCGCAACGGATGTCGGCACGTCGAGTTCAATCAATCTGCCGGTCGGTACTCGGGCCGCGTACGCTGGTAACGTGGCGCAATACGGATTCGATTGCGCAGCGTTACCGTAGAATTTATTTCCGTGAGATGGTAGGCAGCTATAGTTATTGCAACAATTGACAAAACCGTGATCGATAGGTTGGTAATATCGGTAATTGGCCGGTACTGCTACATTTGTCGCGTCCTCGATACACTGATAGTCTGCCGTTTGACAAACTGACGGCATCGTTGTGTTGTAATTGGCGTGCATGACAGGATGATAGGGAAGAGGCAACGGTACAATTTCCACACTCGTTTGCTGAGGATAGTAAATATCTTTGTAACTATCGATTTTTGCGCATCGATTCTGATGTACCTTCTCGAGGAAACGATAATTTAGCGCTCGGATGGCTTGCTCAGGCGTACCAACATGATTTTCGCGAAATTCCAGCACTTCCAGCCAAGAGATGGTGTAGTTCTGTGACACGCTTTCCCATATTTGTTTCAAGATCTAAAATTTAAAAGTGAAATTAATTTGTATTTGTAGGTAATTCATGCATTAAACGATTGCATTATCTGTTGGCTGATTATTTGTTATTTATCATTATTCATTACCTGACATTCTACAAAAGCTACAATAGCATCCCTGCTAACATTTGAGACTTTATCTGGATCAATCGGTCCATCCAAAGTCAATATACCCAAACCAGTATGCTTATATCCCATTTGCTCAAACATTAACTCTGCACCTATTAAATTCGCCTCCACTTCGTGCTTGTAATAACCGCTATACGTCTAAAATTAAATCAAATATACATATATAAGATTTGAGTATGTTAAATCACATAGAGTAATGACAGAATATTTTTCAGCTAATTACCCTCACTGTCCTATATTCTTTTCGCCAAGGCTGTGCCAAAAGATTAGCTGCATATAAGGAAATTGCGCTCCAAGCAGTAGCTGCTCTGTACCCGCTGAAATCTGTTACTGTTGCTGCTGATCTGTGCAAAATATCTGCCGTTTCTTGAAACACATATTTATTCTCATTGGGTACTAAGCAAAGATATTCCTTTATAAAACCTAAAATTTATATATTATTGATATCAAAATATATAAAATACATATACAATATAGAAATTAACATTTTATAAGATAATCTGATACACATTACCTTCTAATTTGTGTCGTTGTTGTAGTTTCAATGGACTATCATCCGTCTGCAAATATACCAAATGACTCTGCTCCAATTTCATACTAATCTCTTGTAGCCTGTCTTTGCCCCTGATTATTACATCATTTGCCATTTTTGTCCCTATAATTGTAATATAACAGCAAGTTAACATTGTAATAATATTTGCAACTATATACAACTAACATAAATCGTCCTTTTAACTTTTCTATATATATATATATATATATATATATATATACATATATGTAGCTATAAGAAATTGGAAAGTATCATTGCACGAAGTTCTAATGTTTTAAAAACTTGACTATTTGTACAGATATTTGAATAAAATATATGTAAAACTCCGTCGACAAAATATAGCGTTTAAACGACACAAACAGCAATATCGTCTAGAAGTGAAAACATGACCAGTGTCTCATGTACATTACAAACCTCCTAGAAATCTGATTTTGGAGCAGATTCCCGATTCAAACTACGGCTAGCTCCAACCTAAAAATAAATCCTATATTTAGTAACGGAATCACGGGCTTCTGTAAACGCGACGATGGTTTTGCGATTACTTGGCGCGCGGCGTGACTTTCCATTTCAGGTCGTACAATTCACCGAATAGATACGATAAACATTGAAAGAATGCGTGCTATTACATC
The DNA here is from genome assembly GCF_030449975.1 of Polyergus mexicanus. Lineage (NCBI taxonomy): Eukaryota > Metazoa > Arthropoda > Insecta > Hymenoptera > Formicidae > Polyergus > Polyergus mexicanus. The sequence goes on along the minus strand of NW_027223333.1, from coordinate 5,103,465 downwards.
TCGTTCCGTAAACTGTAAATATTTTTCGCAAGTTTTTTTCCTTGGTTATGTTCGCATTACATCATGCATGAAATGCGCGAAGATACGAGATGTATTACCGAATCGTCTTTCTAAACGTGACTCCGCCAAGTGGTAATTATGCGAAACTTTTACTGCGAATTTTGAATATAAATTGCAGATAAATAGAAAGGGAGATGTAGCGGATTTAAACGATATAGAAATAAAGAGATTGTACATTATTGTATATTTAAAGTTTACTTCTTCACGAAGATTTAAAACTCATAAATATTTAAGAATTAAAATTCATAAATATTTCTTTAATAAATGCACCAAATTGTAATAATAACTATTTAATAATTACGTTATTAATAATATGGAACTTTTTTTACTTTGTATAGATTTATTTAATACTTTTTGTAAAATAGATTCACACAAATTTATTTTATTTTACAACAAGATAAATGTTTTCTTATGCAAATTCAAAATAATAATAATCTATTTTCCTGCACATATGTTATCTGCCCTAAATTTATCTTTTTTTTTTCAATAATAAACAATTTCTGTAAAAGAAAAAATATAATTAAAAAATGAAATTAAAATTCCTGCTTAACAATGCATGACAATTAAAATCTAATGTGATTGTAATTGAGATGTGGACACAATTAAAAATATATCAAGAAAAACAGTATATATATCATTTTGTGATGGTATTTTGTATACATCTACATTTATAAATAAAATCTATATCAAAAACAAAATATATATAAATTTCTTAAAAAATATTATCGAAGATGATACATTCTTTACTTTCAGTTTCATAAATTTAATTAATGAAATATTTCATACTATAAACATATTTGTCTGTGGATAATTGATACAGATCATGTATAAATGTTGATTATTTAAGAATATATATATATATATATATAGATATATGTATGTATGAAAAATGTGCAACATATCTTAAAGACTGTTATTCAGATCGAGACGTGGCCTTTTACTGCGCACTGTTGATGCATCGTCCTGGGCGTCGCCATTGGTGGACAAGAACTCTCTTTTTCTGTCTATGCTCTAAAAAAAATTTTATATTCAATTAAAAATATTACAATTAAATTGTTTAATAAAAAGGATCAGCAATATATATGTAATTATTAAGTAATACATTCTATAATAATATAATTATAATATAATTTTTTTAATGTAATATAATGTAATTTAATGCAATATAATTTAATAATATAATATATTATAATTACTTTATTAAACATAATGATAAGACACTTTTGACTAAATATTTGTAAATATCTTTATAAATATATATCTATGTAACAAAATATTACTTTAAAGTTGGTTCTTCTCTTATTGATATTATAATATGCTCTGTTTTAGACATGTAAATTTTTATTTCTGCGATATTCATGGTATCTTATTAATTAATCCATTATATATATTTGTCATATAATTTTTTTACCTTTTTATCCCACTGTTGATGCAGATATCTCAATAGAATGGTGGTTTTCTCAGTAACAATAACTGAGCAAGTATAAAATAATTAATTACCATATGTATATACAGTATATTAGTCTGCATAATTACAATCTATATATACTTTGCTCCGAAGGATAATCCTTAGTCGGAAGATAAACTGAAGGTCTCTTGACGCATGTCCGATTCCCATTGTCAGTATGAAAGTTTGCAAAGTTGTTTTCGTCATGTGATGGAAGATCCTTCAAAAACTCAGCAACAGACTGCGAACAGGTTTTAACGCAAGCTTATACACAGAGATACTACATTTGACCATCCTATAACATATCTCAATACAAAATATTATGGAAACAAAAAACTTAAGAAAATCCTGAGAATATTTAAAATTCAGAAATACTAAATTATAAGCTATTTGATGTAAACAGTGTTTTTTGAAGTGACCAATGTGATATATAATCGCTGAAATCATGAAAAATAGAAATCAAACGATCTTAACATCTCTCACCATTCTAAACGGATTATCTGTTGACTACAGGATTCAAAAATCGTTCACTTATAAAATAAAAGACTTTTAGACGAATAAATCACGAAACCACGAAATAATCGTCAAACTTCATACTACTTTTTTGGTTCAGTGGTTTTAGCGCCATCTAAAAGTTTACTCTCGAAAAAGTTAGAACTATTAGGAATATGTCGTTATCAATTGGTAAATATGTGCAGTCTTATTTTTGCCGAGAGATCTATTCTCCTAAATTTGTAGAGTGCTTTCAACTCAATAATGTAATTTCTATAAATAAAATGTGATATATTTATGTGCATCGGTGTGCATATGATACTTGTATGCATCAACATATTTTTTGTTTTGAGTTTTATTAAATAATATATTATATGAAAATAAATGGAGCTTTTTATTATTCTAGCATTAATAACAGATAAATAATAGATAGTAAATCCAAAATCTTTTTTTTCGATGTTTATATTTATCTTATATACAAAATCACTTTTTTTTATTACTTTCACTACTTTTTCAGTATGCTTATAAAAGTGTCCCGTGGTAAAGAAATTTTTCCAATCATTCTCATTTTCTTCTTTCCTTCTGCTTGTTGTGCCAACAATTTTTTTCTTCTAGTAACATCACCTCCATACTAGGAAAAAAAAAAGAAAGAAAAAGATATTTTAGATAGATTAGATATCATTAAAAATAATAATACTACTTTAAAGAGTTAAAAAAATTTACTTATTACTTATATGTATTAATATACATATTTACTTACTAATTTTGCTGTTACATCCTTTTTGTATGGTTTTAAAGTTTCTCTTGCAATTACTTTACTCTTTATTGCTGCTTGGATTGCTATTTCAAAAAGTTGTCGAGGAATTGTTTCGAGAAGCCTAGCGCATAATTTCTTGCCCGTTTGCAACACTTTCGCTTTATGTACAATTGTACTTAATTCTTCCACCTGTTTTCCATTCAAGAGAATATCTAACTGAAATTTGTATAAAAGATATAATTCATTCATATTAAGAGTTTTTAATTTATTAAGAAGATTAAAATCACACATGATAGCAAGGCAAAAGTTGCAATAATATTTAATAATTACCTTTACTATATCTGACAATTGATAATCATAATCTTCGTAATCAAAACTGGCATAACCAGAACTTATGCTCTTTAAGGAATCATGAAAGTCAAGGATTACTTCGCTCAATGGCATTACATATTGCAGCATGAGTCTGTCATTGCCAATAGTCTTGTTTAATTTTTCTACGCCTCGCTTTTCTCGGCAAAGTGACGTAATATCACTCATATATTTAACTGCACATATTACATAACATTGATTATTCTATAGATAATAATAATAAAAAATAAAATTAAAAAATGTGACAAAAATGTGAAATGCTATCTTAAAATCTTTCATCAAATGTAAAACTGAATTTATAGTTTTTTTTTTTTTGTGTAATCCTTAAATTCTGCTTTGAGTAAAAATAAATTTTAATGCATTAAATGAAAAATACATACCTGGTGTTATAACAGTTGCTATAATCATAGGTTCGTAAAATTCACTAACAATCTGTATGTCTGGGAAATGCGCTGGATTATTAAAACTTATAACATCTTTTTGATACTTTGCTATATTTTTACTGCCAAAAATCTTTGCCTTATATGTAACTGCTGGTGCTGTAACTATTGGCTGTGCCCCATATTCCTGTTCAAGACGCTGAATAAAAACTTCCATATGTAATAAGCCTAGAAAACCAATTCGCCATCCTCTTCCAAGTGCAATGCTACATGTAATTTTTTTGTATTAATGATAAACTTATCAATCCAGTTGACATTATATATGTAATCGACCAAATCAAAATCATTTAAAATAAACTTTATATTATTGATAATATATAAAGAAAATGGTTTTAATATATGTTATTAGGAAGAATGATAAAATTTGTACCTTGATTCTAAAGTGATAGTCACAGCACTATCGTTTAATGTAAGTTTATCGATAGCTGCTTGCAAAGAGACAAATTGTGACTGATCCATTGGATACACACCTGCAAATACCATCGGCTTTGGGGGCTTAAATCCTTCTAAAGAATCAACAGATTGATGCCGCAAATGCAAAGTGTCACCAATGTAAGTCTCTTTAGACTTCATATTGCATGCAATGGCACCTACTTGTCCAGCAAATCTAGATACATTTTAAATTGCGTACAAATCATAAATGAAAAATATTGTATTATGTATATATCTCATACTTAAAAAAAAAATTAAGTTGTACTCACTTACATTGTCTTCACATTCTCTGCATAAGGTCTAAGAAAGAAAATACTTCGAATTTCGTATGATTTTTGCATATGTGAAGAGGTGATGTATTTGCCAATTGACAATACTCCATCTTTCACATAAATTAAAGAAATAGCACCTTTATGCTTATCATACCAGCTATCAAATATTAGTGCTCTAAAAGATTTATCTCTATATACATTAGGTGGTGGAATTCTTTCAACTATAGCATCTAAAACTTTATCAACGCCAGTGCCTAATTTAGCAGATATTTTGATAACATCAATATGTTCTACATCAAATAATGTCTGCAATTGATCTTTCACCTTTTCAGGATTGGCATTTTTTAGATCCACTTTATTGATTACTGGTATTATTACAAGATTTTTATCTCGCGCCAAGTAATAATTAGCTACTGTTTGTGCTTGGACACCATCGTTTGCATCGATTAACAATATAACTCCTTGACAAGGAGCCAGTGAACGATGGACCTCTGCCGAAAAGTCTACATGACCTGGTGTATCAATAAGATTTAAAAGATAATTCTTTCCTTGATATGAATAAAACAATGAAGCTGTCTGTGCTTTCACAGTAATTCCACGTTCTTTCTCCACTTGTAAATTATCCAAAACTTGCTTTCCGGAGTTTGCCTTTATGGCCCCAGTTAATTCCAGCAGTCTATCTGCAAGCGTACTTTTACCATGGTCAACATGTGCAACAATACTGAAGTTACGAATATTTTCAACTGGTATATCATATTCTACATCAGTTGTCTCTCGTACGGAAAAACACTTGTTTGATGAATATATCCACCTTGTAAAACAAAATATAAAATTAATCAAACACACTATCTATCTTTCTCTTTTATAAATTTTTTTTTTATCTTAAATTGAGAAAAGTCTTTATATAAAATAAAATATAAATAACCTTTGTTGCTTGAAAATTTTTGTACTGCGAATAGTATGAATAATCTTGGTGTAAAATAAATTTGATATAACTTTACGCATTTTTATATGTATTATGTAAAGCAACGAAATGAATGAACTACGTAACAATTTCCATCAGACAATATTTCGAACAATTTTCTGTATTTAAATGTGATAAATATCTTTCCACTATTTTAAATCATGAAAAATATCAAGGGAAAAAAAATACATGAGGTTATGCCAATGCCACAACTGTACTATACATGTATATGTCTGTCACTTTTTATCATAGATATATAAAATATATAGATGAAGTATTAATTGCCGATATTGGCAAGAGTGCGTTCAAAAAGAAATTTTTGTCTCTTTTGTCCTGATTGGTCAATTAAATGCTACTCCGGGTGCGTTCGGGATGCTTGCTGTCGTGCTGTAGACGCAAACGCTGCGAGATCTGTTCGGAGAGCCAATAAGGCATTGGCGATTGTGAACTCCATGAACAGCCTTAGCGCAGTATCATGGCGCCAAACACTTCAAAATTAAATCAGCAATATAATTAAAAAAAACTTATTGAGTAATTGAGTTACTAAGGCCGTACTACACAAAAGTAAATGAAAAATTATTTCAAAGTGACTAGCAGAAACATATTTTGTAACAGAACACATTTTTTTAACATACGATTAGATAAAATAGTAAAGAAAATCTAAGCAATCCGCGATTAAAATGTAAATATTAAACAATTTTAATCTAGCACTCTTACTATCTCACAAGTAGGATTTTCGAAAGCATTCTATGCGCGTTTGGTTGCGTTCGGGGAAAGCATATTCTATCCGCGCTATTTAGCGCTATCAGCTGTTCGCGGAGCTAGCTGGTAGCGCTATCAAACGCAATCATGACGTCATTAATGGTAATGTGCTACGTCATAACTGCGCGCTATCAATGTAATTCCTTCCGAGGTGATGTAACGATAGCGTTAGCGTTTGTGAGCTCTCTGAACGGTGGTAGCACTATCAATTTAAATTGTACATATGTACATTTTTAGTACAAGTTTAGACGTGACTTTTGATTTGCGATTTGATTGATTTGATTTTGCATTATGGATGACTATTATGTTGAAATAAATTTTCGGGACGCCGAATCTGAAGAGCAGTTCAAATTTATTTATTTTTAAGTAAACGTAAAACTACCCAGTCAGCCAGGTCTGTTCTAACAGATATTGCCAAGTGCTTGCTACAAATTATTGTCAGCAAAAAGGCTACAAATTTGGTACAAGAGTTGTTATTACCGATTAAGCTGGCAGATTGCCGCCAAGAATCAAGCAAAGCTTGCTAACATAACTATACAGCAAATTGGCGACAGAAACCGAGCAAAGCTTGCTGACATGACTGACATCAGATTGTCGGCAAAAACTGAGCAGGATCTAGAGTGCACAATTTGATGGCAAATTGGCAGCAAAAACCGAACAAAATCTGCAGCTTATTACAAAGTATTATAAAATAGTTCAGTCGCTTATCGCTATGCGGCGCGTTATTCATTATCTATACCCCCTATTCAAATTCTTGTCATGAGTGTATATAAAGTCTACAAAATTCTAATAATATTATAATATATATATTTCTATCAGTTCAATTTTTGACATAATTCTTATACAGGAAATTCAGATATTGAATTGATTTTTGGCAAATCGGACAGATAATGGTTCGATTTTCACTTATTCAAACAATTTCTGTCCAAAAAGATCTTTAATTTTATAAATTAAGTTATTTGAATTTACTTATATGTTTTAACATATTAATATATGATTTTATATAATGTCTAATTATCTAATGGTCATTTTATGACCAAAACTTATCATCATTTTGTTACTTAGGGTTAAGGCTTTAAATCTATTTAAATATATACTTTTATATGAATGGCCAAAAGCTGCAGAATTTGTTCGGTTTTTGCTGACAATCTGCTATCAGATTGTCTTGCGCAGATCTTGGTCGATTTTTGCCATCAATTTGACGTCAAATCATGTCAAGCTTTGCTTGGTTTTTGCCGTCAATTTGCTGTCAGGTTATGTCAACAAGCTTTATCACCAAAACACAAGCTTAATGCGGACACAGATGGCACTGGATTTGTTACCAAGTTTTGAGCGAATTTGATGCCAATTTGGCAACAATTTGTTATCAAATTGCTTACTGGGTAATGATATTGCTCAAGCAATTTTGGAAAGTCGTCGAATGGCTGAACTGGAAAAAGAAAGAAGGCACAAGGAAAGAATGGAGACAAAATTTAAATTAATAGAGAAGCTTGACAAAATCCTGGGAAAGATTTAAAAATATAAAAAGAAAAGAAATATAAAAGATGTAACGTATGTAATATTATAACGTATATAATTTCATATGATTTATAAAAGATTTTATAAATGGTTTTATTGATGAATCTATTAATTCTCGCGCTATAAGTGCTACTGCTGTTAATAAAGTTTGTCTATCTTGCTCCACGATTTCAACGGGTACTGTCATGTACAGTATCATGTGTTAGGAGGCGCCATGATACTGCGCTAAGGCTGTTCATGGAGTTCACAATCGCCAGTGCCTTATTGGCTCTCCGAACAGATCTCGCAGCGTTTGCGTCTACAGCGCGACAGCAACACAGCAAGCTCACCGAACGCACCCAAGTCGTATCAACAATAATGGCGTAGTGGTAGTGTTTGTTTTCCTTTACGTCAGTGTGTTGTTCGGGCCGGGTTTTTTCGCGCATGCGTGACAAACGCGGTATCAGTACAGTGCTTAGTTGACCAAAAAGAAGTACCATTAATCACCCGCACAAAAATATCTAATAATTGTTAAACATCTATTATAAAAATATTAAATATTAAATATTCAAATAAACACATATATATTATAAATAAAATATAAATAAACTGAAAAAGGAAAGGGTAATAAAATAATTAATTAAAAAACATTTTAATATAAACAAAAGTAAAATTTTATTTTTGGCAGAATCTCGGAGAATACCAACATTTGTTGCAAGGGTAAGGAAAACTGCCAAAAACCTCACCAGTATTCTTACAAAAAATACAAAAAATAAAAATATTTATTTGTTTAAATAAACATAAATAAAATTCATTAAATATAAAAATATCTTTTTAAAAATAATTAATTAAATAATCAATTAAATAAATAAAAAACATTTTTTCTACAAATACTAATTTTAATTATAATGTAATTTATATCATTTTTTTTTATTAAAAGAGACAATATAATAATTAAATAAAATAAATTCTAAAATATACTTACCTATTCACCTTAACCTAGCCTGTCCTTATTGCCGGGCCCGCCAAGACTTTCGCGCCCAAACACTACTCCTCTTATATACACCGCTGCTTCGGCTGCCATCTACCACGCATGCGCGAGAAAACCCGGCCCGAACAACAACACTGCTTTACGTTTGTTTGATTTGTTCTCGGGAAGCTTCATTATAGTCGAAACAATTATTTCTTACATCAATAATCTCATTTGTAGAAAATGGATACACTCGACACGGAAATTTGCGGTTTTCTGAATGTGAAATTGATAGGAAATAGATTTATCGCGCAGAAAGTAAGGAAAAAGACTTTGACGTTGTCGAAGATTTGGAAACGATTGTGGTGTTCTATAAAAAAATTAGAACCCGGTCTCGGTATGCAAGTACAGTTTGACACTAAACTCATTTGTAGCGGCAGTGCTTCTGTAAAACAAGGTGAAAAAGGTAGTTGCATCATAATACCGCCAAATACGGTAGTATATCGCATTCGCTCTAAAACAAAGCAATATGCGTTCGCTGTATCATCAGCGAAAGACAGAAAGCCCTTGCTGTCATTGTCAGCTAATTCGGAAACTGAGACACAGCATTGGATGGCAAATATTCGACAATTGTTGAAACCTAGAAGACATTGTTGCATGGAGAAATTTTATAGCGTGTCCATGGTTGATAACGCGCATTCCAAGGCATCAGGTTTAACTGGTTAATACAATTTTTATATATATTTGAAATTATATTCTTGTCAATTATAAAGTTTATATATTGATTTTGATTTAATTTTTTCTTCAATTTATAAGGTTTATATGGAGATTTGATTGCCAATGATACAGGAATTTTTATCAAGGATGTTTATACTAGTGAAACGATTGAATCTTTCGAATGGAGGGAATTTAGTCAATTTCACTTAATGACAGCAGGCCGTCCAGAAGATGTGAAACGTATTTGTGTAATGCATACCACTAAAGAGTCTCGTTGTGGTATTGGAGAACTCTATATATTTTGTCTCGATGCTAATAAATTATTACAAGATTTAGTGACACAGGGTCGTGGTCCAAAATCAAAATCTTTGAATTTTAACAAAGAGGATCTTGAACCAGTGATGCACCATTATAAAATTAATAATTGTTTTTCACAGCTACAAAATAATTCATCACTTCATATTCTTGACACAGAGGCTAATTGGTATATACTAATGTATATATATATATATATATATAAATATGTGTGTGTGTGTGTGTGTGTGTGTGTGTATATAAATAACAGTATTATTTGTAATGATAAATAATTATTTCTGGAATAATATGTGAAAAATACAGTTTAAGGGCATCAACCTGCACTAAAATTGTAGAGAATATATATGAATCAGAACCCAATCTGATATATAGCGAGAAAGTTGATTCTTATAATCCCAAGATATCAAATACTTCTATTGCTTCTGGAATTTATGAAGAAATTGTAGACAATATATGTTCTTCTAAGCAACAAACATCTATTTCCAACGAAGAGACAGATAAAATTCTATGCAATCCGCAGATTAAACCTCCAGCATTACCACCACGACAGAGAGAAAAATCAGACAGGTATGATTGTAAATTTTAATTTTACTTTACATTTTTTTTGAGTGTTTCTTGAGAAAAAGGTGATAAACATAAAATAAGACTAATTTTCAAAAATAATTCAAGATCAGGATGTTTTTTAAAACAGGATCAATATAGGACAATATTCCTATGCAAAAATGTCCAGTCTTGAAGCCAGATTAAAAAGTGCTGAAGAATGTATACAGAAAATTACTTTTACAGACAATAATTATGTCCCGATGTCATCTCAATTAAGAGGTCCTAATATATTTGAATCTGATGACACGGAACATTTAAAAGAAAATGATTATGTAATTATGCGATAGTATTTGTAATGTAATACATAGATGTAGATTACCATTTCGTAAAGCTAAAATATTTGAAAATATGTAAATGTCTTAAATGTTACATACAATATTTATATTATATATAATATTCATGTGGTTAAATAATATATTTATATAATATTCACATATTACGTATTATATAATACATATTAGATAATACTTATTATTCGAATGTGCCAATTTAAAATATACATATATTTGTCTATTGATTATTTTGTATCAATTTCATACTTAACAATAAATTTTATATTTTGTGATATGCATATATCAAAGTTAACAGATTTTTGTTAATTTAAGGATTATTGGTTTGACTGAAGTTGATACAACTCGGTTAGAGTGAAATATATATGAAGTTATTGTCTTCTGGCAAACATCTACTTTATATTTTTGCAAAATAGTGATGAGTGTTAGTTTGGTTTGAAGAGTATTTAATCGCTCACCTGTCAAAATATTGTTTGTAATGTTACTAAATAAATGATAATTTTATTAATGTTAAAATATTAGTTTCAAGTTTAATGTACATATAGTATTTTACATTAAAAAAAAAAAACTGAATATTGGTTTTACGTACCAATACAATATCTTGATCCATATCCAAAAGGTATGAAATACATTGGATCTCTGGATTGTATAGCTTCCTTTGTGAATCTCTCTGGTTCATAAACTTTTCGGATATATTTTTGGATCGTGATGAATTGCATAGACTGGTATAATAATAATTTGATCTTTTGGTATGGTTATTTTAGTGTCTTGAAAAGTGTAACTTGATAATGACTTTCTTCCTAACATAGCTCCTACTGGATATTTTCGTAATGTTTCTAAAAATAAAACAATTTTAGCATAAGTTTAATTCGCTTATTAGAACATTATTATGCGAATAATTAAAAAAAAATATTGCTTTTGGGTGCATCAATATTAAAATTATTAAGATTAAAATATATCAACAAATAATAATATATATACCTTTAAAAACTGCATCTAAATAGGACATTTCGTTTATATCCTTATATTGTAGGTTTTGATTTTTATTATAATTGTTTCGTATCTCTTTTTGCAGTTTATCTTGAATATTCTGATTTAAAGCTAATTCATATAACAAATTCACTATTATTGTAGCAGATGTCCTGTGGCCGGCAATAAAAAATCTATGTAATTGTGCGGCTAGAAACTGATCCGTTACATCTATACACACAAATATAGATTTATATATTGGATATTATATATATAGGAGGAAGAAGAATTCGCTATAATTTTTTATTTCATGTGTAAATTATTGGATTAATTTATAATTGATTTTTTCTTGGCTGTAGATTGATAGGAATGTACACAACTTTATATGTCAAGTTAAAAAATTCTGTTAAACAAGATTTACTTGCATTAATTATAAATAAATGTATATAACGTATACTCTCGCATTATATGTATATTTGAAAACTAAATTTTTTAGAGGAAAAGTTTTCACAGAAATATACTGGCTTTAAGGTTTTAGAAATGTAAATTCTCGTCATTACACAATGGATTATATCGATATATAGAGTATCAGAAGAGAAATCTTACCCGTTACTTCAACCAACTTTCCAGGATTTTCCTTTATTTCCATGAGTAAGGTTATTAAATCGTATTTGGAAGTGGCATGTTTTTTTCGTTGCTCCATAATATTGATTATTAAATCGATGTAAAACTCTGTTATTTTATCATTATCGAACATGTAGTAACTAAATAAATTATACAATTGCGGTACTATGTCCCTTAATATAGCCTGGAGTATGTCTTTCCAGTTTGCGCCTTGCACATCTTTAGAATATTTAAAAAATTTATTTTCTTCGTTATTTTCCTTTGCCAAAGTATTCATGTCAATCCCTAAAAAGGAACTGCTAATCATGTCAGCAATTAATCTTTCTATCAGGTTGCTGCAATTTATGCAATCATCTTTCGATAACAATCCTTCTAGATAATCGTCGAAGCGTTCTAAAGATTCTAACATCAAGCAAAACATATTCTTGAGTTTGCTTGATGTAAAAAGCGGTGATAGTTTTGTCTTCAAGAGTTGCGCCGTTAATCCGCTATTGAAGAACAGAAAATGTTGTACTGGCTCCGCCTGAATGTAATCGTCAGATTAAATCAAGCAAGAAAATAACTTAATAATGATTACCATCATAGAAAAAGATACATACTTTTGTACAAACATTTAGCGATCGATTTGTTATAGCCCGAGAAGGCTATATACGAATTATTAGATACATATTATTTTAAAGAGATATTATTTTATACAATAAGATATTGCTCAACGTGTAACGCGAATACAGATCACGTTACGAACGTTGACCGAACGAAGCGCTGACAACGCGAGCCACGCGCGAAGCCCGAGCGACCGCGCAATCACCCATTACGAAAACGCGGAAACCAAGGCACGCGGAATAAGGATGTTGCGAAAATGCAACGTAGAAGTCCTACCGAAAAGCAGAAAGGAAATTGCGAAAATGCAAGCAAAGAAGTCCTACTTAGAACTCCTTAGCTTGCATCCGGATTGCCGCAAAATCGAGCGACACGGCGCATGGTCTTGTCGCTAAACGATCCCCTCCTGGGAAACCAAGGGGAGTTAATAAAAAGGCCCACCGCTAACGAACGGCGGGCAGTCTTTACCATTAATATTACGCGGGCAGTCTTTACCATAAATATTACGCGGGCAGTCTTTACCATAAATATTACGCGGGCAGTCTTGATCATTAATTAATATTACGCGGGCAATCTTTATTCCTTTACGCGAGTAATATCTCTAACAACCGCGAGTGTCAAAACGAATATCAATAATTATTATAATATTAAATAGCCACGCAGTCGGCAGAAATATACACGAAGAAGCGAGAGGCGAGTCTCGAGACCGAAACTCGACTCTAGACACGCGCACGTTAAGATAACCGTTATCGTGATACGCGACGTGAGCGAAAGTGCGGGAACATTGTAAATAAACCAAACCACAAATAAATCTGATATTAATCTATTTATTTAATGTGGAAAGTGTCCGAATTATTTAAATAAAGTTCTCAGGCGGAGCCCGAATTCCCAAATTCCTTCCGGCAAACGATCCCAACTACCGTGCCTCTCCGGAGGCACAACATAATTTGGTGGCAGCGGTGGGATCTGCCGAGGCATCGCCAGAACTAAGCAAGACCTGCAAAAGACACGGTTGTGTTAAAAAGCGGGCACGCCAACAATCAATTCAATTGAAGTTGACGGACGGAAGCAGCAGCTAAGCCTTCCCCAAGACCTGCAAAGCACCCAGAGTGTAAACAGGACAGGCACGCCAGCACACGTAAAACGTAAGCTGACGGAAACTACAATCAACGGAAGACACCGCACGGACAACAGAACGAGCATCGCCACAACAGCTGTAGCAGAAACGTGAGCCGCCAAGCATCGCGATCTACGATAACTCTACAGACAACGCACCGACGCCGGACAACGACCGCCGTACGACGAGCATCGTCAGCCGTATCAGCCGCCGAGCGAAGGACTGCAGCGTCAGCAACCTACTGACACAGCGAGCGATCATGCGAGCCGTTATACTATTGTAAGTCCGAAAAAATTTAATAAATATAATAGCGTGAATGTCGGAAGGTTCTAATATACCGAAACCGATAGCGAACCGATCGTGGTTACTGAGCGAACCAGCCCGACGAGCGATTCAATTAAGATTAACACCGCGAGAAAATATTTATAACGCGCGAAAAAACTTAGAAACGCAATACTCGAGCGAAAGCGAGCCCGAGTTACCGGAAAACGTCCTCACAGAACGCGAATTTCCGTTTAACAATTTTGACGAAAGCCTATTCCCGCGTAATACGACTGACCCCACTGACGATACTCAACGCGAGACTAGACGTACGCGACCGTATATTAGTAGAACTCCAAGTAGAGTATCCCTACGGCGCGAATTTTCATTAACTTCCTACGAAAGCGATCTATTCGATCCGGAAGAAATTTATAGCCAACAAGAAAGTAATATGGCCGAATCGCGAAATCCGCGAGAAAACACTCCCGCGAACCTGCCACAAAGCGCGGTAGACGAGGAAATAGAAAGAATGCGACGATCCATTCACCAAATGGACCGAAATATAGTGGAGGCGGATCACACACCGCCCCACGAGAGAAACCGCGAAGGAAAAGGAGATTATACACAGATAATCCACATTTTAAATGAAATACGCGCGGACATCCATTCGTTAAACATACGAGTAACGCGATTAGAGAGCGCGGACGCGCAATTACCCCGTCATACAGACATTAACAGGGAAAACGATAGTAATGCGTTTGAAACGACATATGGGCGAACGGGACGCGATATCAGAAATCGACGAAGCGTCGCCCCGAATTATCTACCGTTAAAGGAAGCGAGAATGATGATCCCCGAGTTCGACGGAACCTCGCGACATAAACTGCAAGAATTTTTAAACGCGTGCAAATACGCTGTTCAGAACATAAACCCCGCAGACGAAGAATCGTTAATTCAAGCAATCTTATTTACAAAATTAAAAGGGAAAGCGATGCAGGACTTTGAGACGCGAGATATACAAACGTTCGACGAATTAAAGCAGCAACTCGAGACTTGTTACCAGTCGAAACAAAGCACGACACATTTACAGATCGAATTCAACTCGCTAAAACAAAAGCCGAATGAAACTGCGTACGCTTTCGGACAACGCGTTGATCTACTAGCAATGAAATTATACGATTCAATGATCGAAGGACAAGAGCATTCCGCATTATCCAAACGCACGATTCAACAGACAATCCAGGCGCAGGCATTAATAAATTTCCAAATCGGGTTACACGACGAATTACAAGTGCTCGTACGCGCGCGGCGATATACGACGCTCCAAGAAGCGATAACGGGCGCGAGCGCCGAAGAAAAACTCAGACCGGGAACAGCGAGAACAAGTGGTTTTGCTAATAAAAATAAAACCGAATTAAGTTACTCGCGAAATAGTCGAAATCCGACACCGCAATGCTTTAAATGCGGAAAAAACGGACATTTCGGACGCGATTGCAGTAGCAGCCGATACGCGCTCCCGAAGCCGGAAAAACCCTCGCGAATAAACGCGATAAATAAATACTGCTCGCATTGCAAAAGAACAGGACACAGCCGCGACGAATGCTGGAGTCTAAAAGGGAAACCGAAAAACAATACAAATAAACTAAAAGTCGGAAATCAGCAAAAAACGCGCGACGAAAATATACGCGATCGAAAGAAACCGCGACAACAAAACAAAAACGCCGATAGCGCAAGTAGCAGCAGCGAAGACGAGCAGGAAGAAGCGAGAAAGAGACAACCGCGACCTGCATCTGAGTATCGCGTTACGCATATTACAGATATGCCACGTGCGAAGAAAAAGACGGACTTATTGCTAATAACATTACCAATGCGACAAGTGAAAAACGAAAAAATACAGATGTTGTACGATTCAGGATCGACCATCTCACTAATAAAATTGAAACATTTAAAGGACAACGCATTGATACACGAAGATAAAATCGCGCTCACAGGCATAACCGGACATAAAGTACACACCATAGGAAAAATGTACGCCACGATTAAAATGGACAATCACAAGGTAAAACATGCATTTTACGTTGTAAGAGACGACATTCCGATAGAATACGAAGGAATAATAGGAATCGATTTCCTTCGACAACATTCGGTATCCTGTGATTATAATTAAAATCAATTAAAAATAGGAGACGCCGTGCTAAGATTCCATACGTTTAACAAAACGATTCTAAAACCGCGCAGCGAAACCATCGTAAAAGCGATAACAAAGCAAAATCGGATAGGAATAGTACGAGCAGAGGAAACAGCCCCGGGAATCTACCTTGGAAACTGCTTAGTAGAACCGAAGGATTATACTTGTCCCGTTAGTATCATAAACACAACCGATACGGAAGTCGAGATACAAACGCCGAACGTCACACTCAAGGACATAGAACGCGAAATCAAATCCAAAATACACACGATACAAGCAAGAAAAAATTTTAAGCCTACTAACTCGAGACACGGACAAATATGACAACTACTACGCACGCAACATTTAAATACGGAAGAAAAACAGGCACTCCTACGGATATGCGAAGAATATTACGATACATTTCAGTTGGACGGAGAACCACTGACATGCACCGCGACGGTAGAGCACGAGATAAACACGCGCGCCGACACCTCGCCGGTGAACACGAGACCGTATCGTCTTCCCGAAAAGCACAAAACGGAAGTAAATAAACAAGTGCAAGAAATGCTGAAAAACGGCATAATCCGAACAAGCGCGAGTCAATGGAACGCACCCTTATTGGTGGTACCAAAAAAGGCCGACGCATCCGGAAAACCTAAGTTCCGAGTAGTAGTAGATTTTCGGAAGCTAAACGATTTAACAATAGGCGATTCATTTCCACTGCCCAATATCACCGATATACTGGACCAGCTAGGAAACGCTAAATATTTTACTACACTAGACTTAGCGTCAGGATATCACCAGATACCGATGGCTGAGCAAGATAAACAAAAGACAGCTTTTTCAACGCCCTACGGACACTATGAATTTAATAGAATGCCGTTTGGATTGAAAAATGCGCCAGCAACATTCCAGAGATTGATGAATTCAATTTTAACAGGAATGCAAGGACTTAAATGTCTAGTTTATTTAGACGACATCGTCATATACGGATCGAGCCTAGAGGACCACAATAGAAGACTCAAGGAAGTACTACAGAGACTCCGAGAAAATAATCTAAAATTGCAACCAGATAAATGCGAGTTTTTGCGCAAAGAAGTAATTTATCTAGGTCATATTATTTCGGAGAATGGAATATCTCCGGACCCGTCAAAGCTAACCGCGATAAAAGAATTTCCGACGCCGAAGAAAGTAAAAGATATACAATCTTTCATAGGACTAGCCGGATACTACAGAAAATTCATAGAGGATTTTTCAAAAATAGCCAAGCCACTGACGAAACTAACGAAGAAAACGGAAAAATTCGAGTGGACTATGGAACAGCAAAATGCTTTCGAAATACTAAAAGAAAGATTAATGACAGCGCCAGTGCTAATGTATCCAGATTTCAATCAAGAATTCATAGTGACCACTGATGCTTCCGACTATGCAATCGGAGCAGTATTGTCACAAGGAAAAGTAGGTAATGACCGACCAATTGCTTACGCCAGCAGAGTTTTATCGCGGGCGGAGCAGAATTAGAATACAACCGAGAAAGAATTATTAGCGATTGTATGGGCTGTAAAACATTTTAGGCCATACGTATATGGTACGAAATTCAAAATCGTAACCGATCACAAACCATTAATCTGGTTATTTAATGTGAATGATCCCGGATCAAGATTAATCCGATGGAGATTAAAACTCGAAGAATATGATTATGAAATCATTCATAAGGCCGGACGAGCGAACGCGAACGCCGATGCACTGAGCCGCAATGTAACAAGAGAAGCGCATAAAACAGAAGAGGAAGAACGAGAAATCCTCGCAATAGAAGAAGAAACAAACTCCGACGAAGAAAAAATATACACAGAGGAAGACAAGAAACAGATATTATATGAATATCATGATGCACCCACAGGAGGACATCAAGGAGTTGAACGAACGATAAAAAGAATCCGCCTAAATTATAATTGGCCAGGAATAACGAAAGATGTAGAAAAATACATCGCAAAATGCGAATTGTGCCAGAAAAATAAATTATCGCGAAAAAATAAAGTACCGTTAATAATTACGGATACGCCTACTAAACCGTTCGAAAAATGCGCGTTAGATATTGTAGGACCGTTAACAGTTACAACAAACGGAAATAAATATCTCTTAACATTCCAAGACAATTTAACGAAATTCAGCAAAGCGATACCGATTCCAAATCAAGAAGCGAACACGGTTAGCAAGGAATTTGTTACAAAAATTGTACTTGAACACGGAATACCGGAAAAAATTTTAATGGATCAAGGCACAAATTTCCTCAGCGACATATTTAAAAATACATGTAAATTATTAAAAATAAATAAAATACAAACAACTGCCTATCATCCGGAAAGTAATGGCGCGTTAGAACGATCGCATCGAACATTAGCAGAATATTTAAGACACTACATAAACGAAGACCAGACAGACTGGGACGAATGGATACCGTTCGCAATGTTCACATATAATACGACGCCACACACAGCTACGGGGTATACACCCTTCGAATTAGTCTACGGGCACCAAGCGGATTTACCTACGTCACTGACGAGACCGCCTAAACCAACATATAATTATGACGATTACGCGCAAGAATTGAAAGAAAGACTAAGGGCAACGAATCAGCTCGCAAAAGAGCATATCAAAGAAGAAAAATTCAAAGCCAAAAAACAATACGACAAAAATACTAGAGAAATAAAATTTAAAGTCGGAGACAAAGTATTAGTTTACGACGAGACGCTCCGACGCGGACGATCTAAGAAACTTGAATCCCTATGGACCGGACCGTATGTAATAATTGAGAAAAATTCGGACGTGAATTATACAATTAAAAAAGGAAGAAAAGCGGTTCGCATGCATACAAATAAATTAAAACAATTTATAGAAAATTAGAATAAGAAGTAAATTGAAAGATATAAACAATGATTTACAGGACAATAATGACAAATTCTTTACGAAAAAACAATTCGTATATCCTATGGCGACGAGTGGAATAACCACAATAATTATAATAATATTAATAATTTATATAATTGTAAAAAATAAAAAGAAATATACAAAACGACCGTCAGTCAGGATATACGAAGAAGACGAACCACGTATGTCCTACAGATTCCCAAAACCCATACTAAAACGAAGTCTAAGTACACGATTTTAGATAAGTATAGGAATAATAAGAAACGATTATATCTCATATTGTATACGGGAAAAATGTTGTACATTAGAATAAGAAAAAATAATTTTTAAAATAAGTGTGTTTTGCGAAAAACGTCACTTTTACACCTCCGTTTTTCTTTTTTTTACGGGGGAGGGATGTTATAGCCCGAGAAGGCTATATACGAATTATTAGATACATATTATTTTAAAGAGATATTATTTTATACAATAAGATATTGCTCAACGTGTAACGCGAATACAGATCACGTTACGAACGTTGACCGAACGAAGCGCTGACAACGCGAGCCACGCGCGAAGCCCGAGCGACCGCGCAATCACCCATTACGAAAACGCGGAAACCAAGGCACGCGGAATAAGGATGTTGCGAAAATGCAACGTAGAAGTCCTACCGAAAAGCAGAAAGGAAATTGCGAAAATGCAAGCAAAGAAGTCCTACTTAGAACTCCTTAGCTTGCATCCGGATCTTGCCGCAAAATCGAGCGACACGACGCATGGTCTTGTCGCTAAACGATCCCCTCCTGGGAAACCAAGGGGAGTTAATAAAAAGGCCCACCGCTAACGAACGGCGGGCAGTCTTTACCATTAATATTACGCGGGCAGTCTTTACCATAAATATTACGCGGGCAGTCTTTACCATAAATATTACGCGGGCAGTCTTGATCATTAATTAATATTACGCGGGCAATCTTTATTCCTTTACGCGAGTAATATCTCTAACAACCGCGAGTGTCAAAACGAATATCAATAATTATTATAATATTAAATAGCCACGCAGTCGGCAGAAATATACACGAAGAAGCGAGAGGCGAGTCTCGAGACCGAAACTCGACTCTAGACACGCGCACGTTAAGATAACCGTTATCGTGATACGCGAGCGAAAGTGCGGGAACATTGTAAATAAACCAAACCACAAATAAATCTGATATTAATCTATTTATTTAATGTGGAAAGTGTCCGAATTATTTAAATAAAGTTCTCAGGCGGAGCCCGAATTCCCAAATTCCTTCCGGCAAACGATCCCAACTACCGTGCCTCTCCGGAGGCACAACAGATTGTAGAATATCGAAGAATCTTTGATAAGAACATCTTTCACATATTTGGGATCCTTTATTATTAAAACTGGTTTTCTCATTTGGAACAATCCTATAAACTGCGTATTCTCATATGCGTCATACACATCCTTTGTGAACTTTCCCGAATAAACCCTCCTGAATATAAAGTCCTTCATCGTACCAAATATTAATACAGGTTTAGGTCCGGGTATACCGCATTTCTCCCAAAAATCGAAAGTCGCGGTAAGATAGCGATAAAGTAAGAAGAGGAAGATACCGAATCCGCAAAGAATTTCAAAGTTTCCCATTATTTTCAGGATTTGATGTTCAATGAATGATGTGCTGCCTACAACAAATTCTATCATAATCAAAGCACATGCGTATGGAAAAAATGAATTAAAGATTTTATACTATACAATACTATAATTATAATTATAATTATTATTACTACAATTACTATCTAAATCATGCTTTTTTATAATTACCAATATGGTAATTCCAGCGACGAAAGTTTTTACCTATTTTTATAATTGATAATGATAATTTTGATGATTATATAAAGCGTGCAACTTGAATTGAGCAAATCGATAAATTTTATTTATCTGCATTACAAAAATATTATATTATTCTTTGTATAGTTTAAACATTACATTATTTTTAAATATTTCAAATCAAAGATTTACAATTTAAACAGATTGGGAAAAAGTATTTAAACCTCGAATACAACACAAAATCTGGTTTTTGATTGTTTTATTTCTTTGCCAAAAAATAAATATAAAGGAAAGAAGAGCAAGAAAAATAAATACCTTTTCATACGTATTAACGCAAATTATTAAAGCTACTCTACTCTTGCCTTTTATTTTATATTCGATGGTAACCCAGACAGCACAAGGATGTCCTTAGGACGTCCAAAGGGCATCCAGGATATACATGTAGGATATCCTCAGGATATCCTATTGTAATCCTCAGATCTCCTCTGGATGTCCTGAGGAAGAGTAAATGATAGCCGTATATTAACCTCTGGAGAATCCAGGGAGATCTTGTGGAACATCCTAAGGATTTTTATAGGATATGTTAGGGATATTTTTCGTATATTTCAAGGAGCAAATTTTTAAATTGAAATATAAATTAAAATTATGTTTTGTTATTTACTGCCAATATTAAAAATCTAATATTAAAAATAGTTCACCGTTCTTTAATATTTTAGGTTTGGCTCCCGGATTTGAGTTGTGTAATATTTTCTAAACAATCCAATATCTGAATTCCCTATGTTGGGATTGCATCAGAAATTGAACTGATAGAAAATAATTACATTTGTAATTTCCTGTCAGTTGCTCTTTGCAAGCTTTATATAATTCTCATGACCAAATCTCAAATACGAGTTCGCGTGTCGCATAGCGGTAAACAAACGAACTAGCGGTTAAATACTATTGTTTGTAAAGTTTTTAGAATGTTGCGAACAGTAACATTTCTCATGAAATATTAAATAAATAATAATTTTGGATATCTGAAAATGTGCGCATCAATTCAATTATTAATATTAAACGAAATTAACGTTAACAATTAATTGCACATGTATATGTCCTCTGGAAATCCAAAAGACATCCAATATAATAGATAGGGCAGATATATTCTACAGACATCCAGGGGTTATCCAGTGGACATTTATAGGACATTAATACTTATTATAATACTTAAGATTTCTAAATTATATAAAATAGCCGACACAACTAAAAATAATTATGTATGCATATTAAACTTTTATAAATGTATTTATAATAATATCTTAAAACATCCTACAAATGTCCTGAACCGTCCTGGACATATTCAGGATGATCCTGAGGATGTTTTGTGCTGTCTGGGAATAGATGATGAATAGTTAATTTAAGATATGCAATTACATAAAACTAAATATCTGTTTTTAATGTTGTTGAATAGCCATTTATGTAAAAAAAAAAGATAAAAAGCGAAGCCATAGAACGCAAATATTTGTGTATTAACAGAACTGTTAGCAGAAGTCCGAAATCTAAGTTAAAAACCTAAGTTTATATATACATAAATAAAATAAAATAATAAATATAATATCGAATTAAATAAAATTACAATAGTAAAATAATTATACAATATTTTGTATTAAAATAAACAAGAAATTAATGGGAAGGGGCTTACAATGAGATATAAAATCGAATTCAGTTGTTGCAAATTTAAAAAAATCGGAAAAAAAATTTATTTTCTATGAGTGTAGATTGGAAAGTATTTAGTTTTATGAAAATATATAAAATACATGAATCTAGTTTAAAAATTGTTTAGACTATTTTATCTAGAAAAATTCTAAATATCTACGTCTTGTTGTTTTAGACATTTGGATAAGTATATCGATTGATGCAAAATGTTCATACATTATGTAAGAGAATGTTAAATATATGTTGGAAATATCTAGATAATGTTATTTATTCTTTTTATATTTAAAGTTCTAAAACTTGGCAGAAACAAATATATTGCAACATTTCTTATTCACATATATTTGGTGCATTCCACGTGTCAGAAGTCCACCTAAAAATGAACTGCTTGGGATTTTTAAAATGATCATGAAAACATGTTAGTGCACATATTGTATAAGGTTAAAGATTAAAAAAATAAGTATTATATGCCTTGCATCCAAGGTATTGGAGGTAGGTCGTTTTAAGACATTTTTCTTTTTTTGACATTTATAGCTAAAATTATAAAATATACAAAATTTTTATAAACATGAATTTTTTAGGATTTTTCCCATACTTTCAGATAAAAAAGTTAATTTTAGTGAGAAAAATTTAATAGTATGAAAAATATCAATTTTTTAGTTTTAAGTAAATAAATGAAAAATTACATTCTCAAAAATACTCCAATATATGTAGAATATGACACCATAAAGGAAATTTTGGGATCGCAATGGGATCCACTCGTAAACGAATATTTTTTCCAAAACAAAATTGGAATTTCAGCCAAATCAATATAAAACAAATATATTTTTTAAGCTACTTCCTTTTACAGTTAATTTTTTAATGTATTATTGCTCAATTATTTGTTAGCGGTCGTAAAAAATTTTACTTTATAACTTTCGTTCCCCTAGTTAATTAGTTGATTTTGTAATACAAATTTCACCGGGCTATGATTGTATCGAACAGATTTAACTTTCGAGCGCTAGATGGCGAATTGAAACCGAAGTGAATCCACAAACGCAAATGCAATGGTATAAGAGCAGGCATGAATTTGCTCAACTTACTTCTAACTATTTTAGTTTGTGCTGCATTTGCTTGTATTGCTTTTATTTGTGTTATTTTTGTTCTTACTCTGTCTGTTGTTCTTATTTTGGATTTTATTATATATTAGGTGTACAACTTTGCTTCCGCCGTTTTTTTTCCGAAATCATTCCCATGTCTTTGAGGCGTTTTGAAATTGCTTGTTGAGTCACTCCCAATGATCGTGCCAATTCTTTTTGACTTTGACTCGAGTCTTCATTAAGTAATGCCTCCAATTCTGCATCTTCGAAAACCTTCTCTCCTCCACCGCTATGCCGGTCTTCGACGTGAAAATCACCGTTCTTGAAGCGTTGAAACCACTCACGACACGTTCTTTCACTAATAGCGGCTTCACCATAAGTATTTGAGAGCATTCGATGAGCCTCAGCCGCAGATTTCTTCATAATGAAGCAGAAAATTAAAACCTCCCGCAAATGACGAGAGTTTGGCTCGTAAACTGACATTTTCAATCGAGAATAACTTTATGATGCAGACACAAATCGACTAATGTTTCTATGGGGTTATGTTGACAGATGCCCAAGTTTATTGCATGACGTCTATGATTTATTTATTTCGACCACTACTTACCGCTAAAGCCATCTATAGGAAAACGGCGGAAGCAAAGTTGTACATCTAATAATTAATAAAAATAAAAGTAAAGGAATATTCCTTACAATGTCTTTACGCATTGCAAAAATGTGTACAAAGCAGCAGATTTTTCGCTGTTGTAATCCATTTAACATAGTCCCTCACAGAAAAAGTGCAATAAGACCCGCCACTAAAAGACAAATTGAAAAATTGAAAAACTTTTTTTCGCCAGTTTGGCTGTGTGATGGGTGTCGCAAAAAAATTGATAAATGTAACGACATTATCATTTTCCAGAATTTAAGTAAGAAGGAGCTTGCAAACGAACCGATTGAACCTGCGGTTGAAGAGACTGTTATAAATATGATCAAAATTTAGGAATTGAAACATCAGAATCTGAAGATGATAATCTTCATTATGAAGTCGGATATGAGCCACTTGCAAAGAAAGCTTGTACGAAGAATGTTCACTACGATGATTGTTCGGTTTTAAAAACATTGTTTAAATTTCAACACGAGGAAACTGCCCAAACTGAGAGACGAAACATTTTAACATTATCACCTGTTGAATGGGGGACTAGAAAAATGGCGAAATTTTTTGGCTGTTCTCGCAAACTTTGCAAGTCAATCAGAAATGATTTAAATGAGGGTGGTATTCGTTCTGTTCTTGCTTTGAATAATCAAAGGACTGGCAAGAAGTTAAGTGAAGAAACTAAAAACTTAGTACGGGAATTTTATGAAAATGACGATAACAGCCGTCATTTACCCGGCATCATTGACTGCCTTTCAATAAAACAACCTGATGGTAAACGTAAGCAAGTACAGAATAGATTAATTTTATGTAATCTGAAAGAACTTCACAAAGAATTCCAGCTTCAATATCCTAATTTAAAAATTGGTTTTTCAAAATTTTGTTATTTACGTCCGAAACACTGTGTTATCGCAGGTGCAACTGGAATGCATTCTGTTTGTGTTTGCGTATACCACCAAAATGTAAAACTAATGATTGATGGAAGTAAAATACCGTTACTTACAAAAAATAGAGATATCAAATTATTAGATTACAAAGACCTGATCAAGAATAACATCATGTGTGAGAACCCAGTTAAAAGTTGTTATTTCAATACTTGCAAAGAATTCAAAAGGCATACAGGTATTGAAAAATTAATTACGTGAAATTTTTGATGAAAACGACATTGATGAAATTCAATATCAACAGTGGCGTAATACTGATAGGTCACCTTTGGTTACCGAAATTATTTTAACGGATGAATTTATTGATAGTTTATACAAGGTATTGAAACTTAAAACTCATAACTTTGTGTCCAAACAGCAGTCAGCATACATTAATTGGAAGAAAAATAATTTGCTCGACGAAGAAGTTCTACTTCAATGTGATTTCAGTGAAAATTACGCATTTAGAGTACAGGAGGCGGCTCAGTCTTTTCACTACAACAATAATCAGGCTTCGATTCACACCCCAGTAAGCAAAATGTTAGCAGTCTGCCAGCAGTTTGCGAGCAGATTCAAGCAGAATATTGCAGCAGATTGGCATCAACTGCGTCCGCATTAAGCTTGTGTTCTGTCGGCAGAACTTGTCGACATAAGCTGACAGCAAATTGACGGCAGAAATCGAGCAGGATCTGCGTGACGCAGTTAAATGCCAGATTGGCGGCAGAAACCAAGCACGATCTGCGCAACGCAGTTTGATGTCAGATTAGTGGCAGAAATCGAGCAGGATCTGTCGTTATAATTTAAATCAGTGCTCGGATTTAGTTGCACATTTCGGCCCGATTCCGTGGTTCACGCCTATTGCCCCCCACTCACCGCTCGTACGTTAGCTGACGAATCGCCAGATATGCGTAACTAAGGACCGCGACGCTTTGTTTCAGGAGCGTCCGTATATAAGAATGCCCAAATATAATAATAAGACAATACTTCTCTATAATTAAAAGTTCTTCTTCAATATTTTATATCAATGAAATATAAAATATTGAAGAAAACTTTTAAAATTTTGATAATTTTCGCGGTGCATTTAAAAAAATATTGTTTATTTATTATTTATTATATTTGGGCATTCTTACATATGAACGCTCCTGAGACAAAGCGTCGCGCTCCTTAGTTACACGTATCTGGCGTCTCGTCGCTAACGCACGAGCGGTGAGTGGGGGGCAATAGGCGTGAGCCACGGAATCGGGCCGAAATGTGCAACTAAATCCGAGCACTGATTTAAATGGAATAACGGACATTTAAATGTTTCATTAATTTACATTGCACGTTTTGCTTAAAAGATAATAAATGAGATATACAATGTATGTAATATATCTTTGTTTTATTGAAACAAAAAATGTTAAATTTTGGTCACAAAATGACCAGTTAGACATCCTAAATTAGGTTTCATAAGACTCGAAAATGACATCAATAATTGATATGTCACATTCACAAGACGTCATTTGCTGACGTTTGTATTAATAACATATAAATATATAATATTAATAACATATATTAATGTAATATATATCGGAAAATTTAAATAATTTAATTTATAAAATTAAAGATTTTATTTATATACAATAGAAGTTAATTTCTATTTTTTATATCTTAAGTAAATAATAACAAAATATTTTTACTTATTCGGACAGAAATTGACCGAATAAGTGAAAATCGGACATTTATCTGTCCGATTTCCCAAAAATCAGTTCAATATCTGAATTCCCCTGTGCGGGAATCGTATTAGAAATTAAACTGATGGAAATAATTATATATATTATTAGTCCCATTTTGCAGGCTTTATATATACTCATAACAAGAACTTGAATACGAGTATACAAAGTGAATAGTGCACCGCATAGCGGTAAGCAAATAAAATATACTATTGGGTTGAGTAAAAAGTCATTGCGTATTTTTGCAACAGATGGCATTAGTTCAGTTTTGGCAGTACTAGAGTCATTCACACATATGTTTGTCATATATCGTTTAACAGCTGACGGTTTAAGCTTCATTCTAAAAAAGAAATTGAGCAATTTGGTTGAGTTTTGGAGATTTTACAACAAGTTGAAGATGGAAGACCAAACTGTGCATTTTCGCCATATTTTACTGTTTGACTTCCATAAAGGGGAGAACGCGCGTCAAGTTTGTGAAGAATTGCGTAAAGTTTACGGTGACGATGCTCTACAAGAACGTCAGTGCCAAAACTGGTTCAAGAAATTCCGCGCTGGTGATTTTGATCTCAAAGATGCTCCTCGGTCAGGAAGGTCCACCGAGGTTGATGACGACAAAATAAAGGCATTGATCAAGTCAAACCCACGTTACACGACACGAGAGATTGCAGAAACATTGAAGATCAGTCAAAAAAGTGTTCACGTCCACCTAAAGAAGCTGGGATACATAAGCAAGCTCGATATTTGGATTCCTCATGAACTCAAAGAAGTTCATTTGACACGTATAAACATCTGCGATATGCTCATGAAACGTGAAGAAAACGATTCTTTTTTGAAACGAATGATAACTGATGATGAGAAGTGAATTGTTTACAACAATGTGGAACGCAAACGGTCTTGGTCCCGACGTGATGATTCGCCTCAAATGACTTCAAAAGCAGAACTTCATCAGACGAAGGTTATGCTCTCAGTGTGGTGGGATTGGAAGGGTGTGGTGTTTTTTGAGCTCCTACCAAGGAACCGAACAATCAATTCGGATGTGTACTGTTGGCAATTGGACAGTTTGAACGAATCTGTCATCCAGAAACGTCCGGAGCTCGTCAATCGTAAAGGAGTTGTGTTCCATCACGAGAACGCGAGACCACACACATCTTTGGCAACCCGTCAAAAATTATTGGAGCTTGGATGAGATGTGTTGCCCCACCCAGCATACTCGCTTGACCTTGCGCCGTCAGACTTCCTCTTGTTTCGCTCTCTTCAAAACTTCTTGCGTGGAATAACGTTAAATTCAGATGAGGCGGTAAATCAGCATCTTGTTCAGTTTTTCGCCAATAAAGACAGGTCCTTCTACGAACGAGGAATTATGAAGCTCACCGAAAGATGGCAAAAGGTCATCGAACAAAACGGAAAATATATATGATTGATCTTTGTTCTTTATATAAATAAATGACTTCGAAAAACATACAAAAAATACGCAATGACTTTTTACTTAACTCAATATTTCAATAAATTATATAAATAGCTAAAAGCTGCATATTCTGCTCGATTTCTGCTGCCAATTTGTCGTCAGATTGCGCGCGCGCAGATCTTGCGCGGTTTCTGCCGCCAATCTGGCATCAAACTGCATTGCGCAGATCCTGCTTGGTTTCTTGCTACCGATCTGCTGTCAAATTATGTTAGCAGGTTCTGTAATATTTCTGTTGACATATTCTGCTATCATTATCCGATATAACAGACTTTGTATACAATCTGCAGTCTTTCTGCTGGCAAAAATTTGTAGCAGATATTTGGTAAAATCTGTTCGAACAGACTTTGCTGACTGGGACTGTAGTATGCTATTATAAAATAAACGATGAAGTTCGTCATTACAGTTTAATCATTTCATCATTTCAGACGATCTTACTCATAACACGGTAGCAGTGTACGCTTTTCAACAATTATTAATAAAGGACTTAAGAGGATGCTGGATTATCGACAGCACGCGATTATCAGTTATTTTGCAAAATCTTTTTGTTGATTATAGATATTAACAAATCCTTTTCCATAATTAAAGTATACATAATAACGGAGTGCAGAGTTCACGATTTCATATGAAAAGTGAAAAAAATGAGAAAATTACAGTTTTGTTATCGGCTTCTGCGTCAACATTTATTTAATATAACAAATTTGTAATCTACACGTGCCTAATCAGTAAATGCCGCACTCGGCATTTCATTAAAGAGTATAAGTGAACTTAGAGAAGTGAGTTTAGAAGCTTTATAAAAAAGATTTTGCAAAATAAAATTTTCGTGCATATGTGTGTGTGCGAAATCGAGACTCGAGAGTAAAACAGAGCAGTAGATTAGTTGCGTGATGTCGCGATAGACGGAGTTGCAATCTTATATGACAAGGACAAATATAATCGTACCATCTTTGTTTCTTTCATGCGTACGAGAGTAATATACATGTACACACTAACATTATTGCAGTATCTTTTCTCTCTCGATCATACGCTCTGTCCCCTTCTAATCGCTCGCTCGCTGTCTATTACGTATCGCGTATCGCTTAGCTTTATGCTTCTCGCATATTCACTTACGCGTTCACTCGCCCTTTTCTCTCTCTCTCTCTCTCTCTCTCTCACTCTCTTTCAGCTCGTTCATTATTATATTCTTTTATTCATTTATTCCCATTATTTTATTCTTTTATTTGCTCAACTTTTATTCTTTCTATTTTCGTCTCCCTACATGATAAATTTATTTATTTATTTTTATTTTATAAAGCATAAATGAGATACACAACAATAAGTTATTTTCTTTTTCTATTTAACTATAATTAAATACAACACATATACATACAAAAATACACATAATTAACTACTTTTTCTATTTATAATACACAATATCTCATTTATAATCTATAAAATAAAGATGAATAAATTAATGATTAAACTAATAATTATTATTATATTGGAAGACGAGAATAAAAAGAATAAAAGACGAATAAATAAGAGAATATAATAATGGAAAAGAAAGAATACAATAAAAAGAACGAGCAAAGAAAGAGAGAGAGAGAGAGAGAGAGAGAGAGAGAGAGAGAGAGAGAGAGAGAGAGAGAGAGAGAGAGAGAGAGAGAGAGAGAGAGATTGATTGATTGATTGATTGATTGATCTTTATTAGCTTTCTCAGCTATTTGTAATACAAATCTAGTTTACATTAATTACAATATACTTCTTTAACATTCGCTTAAACGGCACAATTCTTTCATTCCGCTTTATTTAAGCTGGCAAGGCGTTATACATTTTCACTCCTTCGTAAAACATACTCTTTTGCGCACTCCTTGTTCTGCGATATTTTATTGCAATATCCCCAGCTTGTCGTGTTTGCCTTTCACTCTCATTTCCCACAATTTCTAACCTATTTCTTAATTGCTCCGGTAACATGTTCCTTAAAACCTTAAAAATAAATATACACACATTATAATATAGCCTCTGTTTTATGGACATAAACTGCAGCGCTTGCAGCATACGCTCCACTTTGGTATGTCACATTGCAATATGATCCTCATGGCCCGGTTTTGTGCTTTTTGCAATTTACTCAGCTGAGAGAGAGAGAGAGAGAGAGAGAGAGAGAGAGAGAGAGAGAGAGAGAGAGAGAGATTGATTGATTGATCTTTATTAGCTTTCTCAGCTATTTGTAATACAAATTTAGTTTACATTAATTACAATATACTCCTTTAACATTCGCTTAAACGGCACAATTCTTTCATTCCGCTTTATTTCAGCTGGCAAGGCGTTATACATTTTCACTCCTTCGTAAAACATACTCTTTTGCGCACTCCTTGTTCTGCGATATTTTATTGCAATATCCCCAGCTTGTCGTGTTTGCCTTTCACTCTCATTTCCCACAATTTCTAACCTATTTCTTAATTGCTCCGGTAACATGTTCCTTAGAACCTTAAAAATAAATATACACACATTATAATATAGCCTCTGTTTTATGGACATAAACTGCAGCGCTTGCAGCATACGCTCCACTTTGGTATGTCTATCACATTGCAATATGATCCTCATGGCCCGGTTTTGTGCTTTTTGCAATTTACTCAGCTGTGTTTCTCCCATATCAATTAACAGCGTCGCACAATACTCAAAGTGAGGTGCTATAATTGTCTTATATACAATACATCTAGTGTATGCCGATATATAATTACCTATTCTATTCAAAAAACTCGTTTTTTTCCCTATTTTCTTTAGCATATAATCACAGTGGTCCTTAAATCGTAGTCTATCGTCAATAATTATGCCTAGGTATTTCATTATTTCCACACGTTCAATCTCAGTTCCATCCAAACATTTCAATGTTATATTACCTCGCAGTTCTTTTCTTATACTTCTAACAATCATATATTTCGTTTTTCCTGCATTCATTTTTAACTTATTTATATTCATCCACTCTTCTACTATAGTAAATGCCATATTCATTTTGCCCTCTAATTCCGCGCTGCTTTCTCCAGTTACATATATTAACGTATCATCTGCAAACATTTTTATACTACATCCTTCTGGACAGATTTTTATTATATCATTTATATATACTATAAATAATAAAGGTCCTAATACAGATCCTTGCGGTACTCCATATTCTGTGGTCATTAATTTAGACCATTTATTGTTAAATTGAACCTGCTGTGTTCTATCCTTTAAATATGATCTTAACCATTCTATAACCATTCCCCTAATTCCATATTGATATAATTTCTCTAATAATCTTTCTCTATCTATTGTTTCAAAGGCTCGCTTAAGATCCATGAAAATTACCCCTACCATTTTTGCCTCACTAACTATCAATTTCCACTCATCAATGACTGTTTGAATCGCTGTTTCACACGAATACTGTTTTCTAAAGCCCGACTGATGTTCTGTTATAATACAGTTATCTTCCAAATATGTTTCAATTTGCTTTTTAACTACTAGTTCTAACACTTTTTCAAATATTGGTAACATATTTATAGGCCTAAATTCACTTGCTTTTCTAGCTTTCTCTACTTTTGGAATCGGTATTATTGTAGACGTTTTCCAACCTTTTGGACAGCAACCTTCCTTCAAAGAATTATTTATTATATCAACAAATTCCTCTTTTATTACGCAAAATGCTGTCTTTAATATATCGCTAATTATTCCCTCCTCTGTACCTTTCTTTTTCGGTAGTCCCATAACAATTTCCTGTAAATGCTCTATACTAATCATTTCAAAATTTTCCATAATTCCCTCGTTTTCAATAACATAAATAATTCTTTTACATGCATTTCCAGTTTTACTCCCATTTATAGATTTTACTATACTATTAATACTTTGTATATAATATAAATTAAATTTATCTGCTATATTGCATCCTTCAGTACTGTCTAATATTTCAAAATCTATATTCTCTACTTCCCTCTTACCTACTGGTTCGCCTCTAATTATTTCTTTTAGTGTTTTCCACATAGATGTAGGATTTTCTTTATTAAGATCTATCATATTTTCATAATATTCTTTCTTCTTTGTCTTAATTAATTTAACTACTGTATTTCTTTCAATTTTAAATTGCAACCAATTTTGTTCCGTGTCATCATACAATGCCTTCCTATATGCCTCATCCCTTTTGGCCGCTGCTTCTCTTATTTCATCCGAAAACCATTTTTTCCCTTCCCATATTCTCGGAATTCTAAAATTTTTTCTAAGTGCTGTAGCGTCCAACGCATTTACTATACTATCAACAAATTTCTTCGCTCTCACACTGATATTCCTATCTTGGTTTTTCTCTAATTTATTTTCCACTAATTTAATAAATTCATCTATATTAAATTCTCTATAATTCCTAACACTAAGTTCTCTGTATTTATTATCAAATTTATTCGCATTCAGTTCAACTTTTAGCCACGCATGGTCCGTTATTTTAGGTTCATGCATTACCTGCACTTCTATTTTATTATTAGCAAAAATTAAATCTATAATTGTTTTACTATCTTTCGTAATTCTCGTCGGTTTATTTACATATTGTTTCATGCCTAAGCTCAACATTGTCGTTTGTAACTTCCTTGTATAAAACGAATCTAACATAATATCTATATTAAAGTCTCCTATTACCATACATTCTCCCCGTATTATTAACTCTTCTATTATATCCTCCAGAAATCTCACGAAATCACCATGCGATGCACTCGGTGAATGATATATTACCATTATTATTCCTCTATACAATTTGTCTTTCACCTCAATCGCAGCACACCAACAATTCGATTCTAATTTTTTTACTAATACTATTTCATATTTAACATCATTCCTTATATATAAAACAACCCCTCCTGTATTTCTATTTTCAGCATCGCATCTAATTATACTATAACCTGGCACGTTCACTTCACTGTCTTCAATTTCAGCGGTCAATCTTGTCTCTGATAACGCTATGAATGCTGGATTTACTTTCTTCATAATCTGATGTTGTATCTCATCTTTATGCGCCATCAAACTTTGCGCGTTTGTATACAATATTATTTCCGCTTCCTTCTGTAGTTGCTATTTCGCATCTTCCCAGCCGGCTCTCCTCTTCTCCTCCTGTATCGCCCTTTTAAATGTTGGACATTATGGGCTAAGGGCGTCGTGTTCATCACTTATCTTCAGGTTGTATGTTCGAATTTTAAACATACAATTTACACATTTTTTCTTTGTTGCCGTACATTCAATCGCTTTATGATTTCCCGCACATTTGTGGCATGTTTCATCTCGCGTACAGTTTTTTGCAATATGATAGTATCCCCAGCATTTAAAGCATCTTTTAACATTAATGTGATTGAATATAGGACATTTTCTCCATCCTACATTTAGTTTCCCTTTTTTTAACATCAATTCATGCGTTTCTTCATCTACTTCAATTATTATCGAACCTTCTTCTTTTTCGCTTCTTCTAAGTTGATTACTATCATTTCTTTTTTCTTTAACTATTTTCTTCACTATTCGCATTTGGAATCCATCATTTATTGCATCAATTCTATTCTGCTTCTTGATTGTAGTTATTAAGTCATCATCATCCAATCTCATTTCTTCTTCGCTGACATTGATAATTTTTATTTTAGGCTTCATCTGCGGTGATTCCGTAAATTTGAAATTTTCACCTAGTTTATCCTGCACTGTGGCTTTCAGCGTTTTCATTTCTTCTCCAGTTTCACAACCCATGATCACTGTTCCCTTGCTTCCTTTTTTTAGCTTCGTTATTCCCATCGCCATGTTTTTGATATCTACCTTTTCTTTTATCAATTTTTTTGTAACTTCACTCTCTTGTTGAATCTTGGGTTTGATAATTATAACATTCTCTTTCTTTTTCTCTTTAACCGCTTCACTATAGCTCCTTTGTATTCCTCCTGTTGATCCACTTCCTTCTCCCTGTATCATTCTTTTCAGCTCTTCCAGCAATTCCTGCTTTACATTTCCCAATTCTTCACGAACTATTTCCTTGACCATCATTTTAATTTCCTTCTTACATGCTGTTTCATCCTTTATTTCTTTTACAACTTTTACCAGCCAATCTATTTTTACGTCAATAGTCGATGATCCACTCGCTCCTGATATTCTATTTCCACTACTTGGCGTCGTAAACGAACCTGTAGATCCTGTAGATCCTAGCCTGTCCCTGCCACTCCCGGCCACTGCCGATGCCTTCTTCATGTCTGCTTCACTTTCAATTGTAAATCTGTCAAATGGGCCAGAACACGGTACCAATTCTTGATTTTTATCGTAAATCCTATGCTTGCTTACACATCCTGGATGGTAAAACAGCTTAATTCGATTCACCTGATAGCAAGACTTGCATGTTACCACCTGATTTTTTATTGTCTTTTTACATGCCGAGCATCGATATTCAGCATATTCATCGTCCATGCCGATAATTATCGGCCGAAACCGCAAATATCAGCGTAAGCGATCAGTCACCTCTGTTCCACTGTCACACGTCAGCACTTTTGTGTCCACCTTTAATGTCTACCTTCCGTGTGAGACTTTGGTGTCCCAAACAGAAAATGCACTTCTCACGCCCACAAAACAGCATATCCCGGCTAGATAACACTCATGGCTAATGCCGGTCTATGCCGCTATGACTTGAATAACTTTCTATCACTCCCCGTAACTATTTAACCGTTTAAAAGTTATTACTTTTGCGGAGCGATGTTTGACACGTCTTCTCCTCCGGAGAGAGAGAGAGAGAGAGAGAGAGAGAGAGAGGGAGAGATTGATTGATTGATTGATTGATCTTTATTAGCTTTAACAATTTCCTGTAAATGCTCTATACTAATCATTTCAAAATTTTCCATAATTCCCTCGTTTTCAATAACATAAATAATTTTTTTACATGCATTTCCAGTTTTACTCCCATTTATAGATTTTACTATACTATCAATACTTTGTATATAATATAAATTAAATTTATCTGCTATATTGCATCCTTCAGTATTGTCTAATATTT
Organism: Polyergus mexicanus; assembly: GCF_030449975.1. NCBI lineage: Eukaryota > Metazoa > Arthropoda > Insecta > Hymenoptera > Formicidae > Polyergus > Polyergus mexicanus. Next base: position 5,068,103 of record NW_027223333.1, on the reverse strand, counting down.
CAAAATCTATATTCTCTACTTCCCTCTTACCTCCTGGTTCGCCCCTAATTATTTCTTTTAGTGTTTTCCACATAGATGTAGGATTTTCTTTATTAAGATCTATCATATTTTCATAATATTCTTTCTTCTTTGTCTTAATTAATTTAACTACTGTATTTCTTTCAATTTTAAATTGCAACCAATTTTGTTCCGTGTCATCATACAATGCCTTCCTATATGCCTCATCCCTTTTGGCCGCTGCTTCTCTTATTTCATCCGAAAACCACTTTTTCCCTTCCCATATTCTCGGAATTCTAAAATTTTTTCTAGGTGCTGTAGCGTCCAACGCATTTACTATACTATCAACAAATTTCTTCGCTCTCACACTGATATTCATATCTTGGTTTTTCTCTAATTTATTTTCCACTAATTTAATAAATTCATCTATATTAAATTCTCTATAATTCCTAACACTAAGTTCTCTGTATTTATTATCAAATTTATTCGCATTCAGTTCAACTTTTAGCCACGCATGGTCCGTTATTTTAGGTTCATGCATTACCTGCACTTCTATTTTATTATTAGCAAAAATTAAATCTATAATTGTTTTACTATCTTTCGTAATTCTCGTCGGTTTATTTACATATTGTTTCATGCCTAAGCTCAACATTGTCGTTTGTAACTTCCTTGTATAAAACGAATCTAACATAATATCTATATTAAAGTCTAAAGAGAGAGAGAGAGAGAGAGAGAGAGAGAGAGAGAGAGAGAGAGAGAGAGAGATTGATTGATTGATTGATTGATCTTTATTAGCTTTCTCAGCTATTTGTAATACAAATCTAGTTTACGTTAATTACAATATACTCCTTTAACATTCGCTTAAACGGCACAATTCTTTCATTCCGCTTTATTTCAGCTGGCAAAGCGTTATACATTTTCACTCCTTCGTAAAACATACTCTTTTGCGCACTCCTTGTTCTGCGATATTTTATTGCAATATCCCCAGCTTGTCGTGTTTGCCTTTCACTCTCATTTCCCACAATTTCTAACCTATTTCTTAATTGCTCCGGTAACATGTTCCTTAGAACCTTAAAAATAAATATACACACATTATAATATAGCCTCTGTTTTATGGACATAAACTGCAGCGCTTGCAGCATACGCTCCACTTTGGTATGTCTATCACATTGCAATATGATCCTCATGGCCCGGTTTTGTGCTTTTTGCAATTTACTCAGCTGTGTTTCTCCCATATCAATTAACAGCGTCGCACAATACTCAAAGTGAGGTGCTATAATTGTCTTATATACAATACATCTAGTGTATGCCGATATATAATTACCTATTCTATTCAAAAAACTCGTTTTTTTCCCTATTTTCTTTAGCATATAATCACAGTGGTCCTTAAATCGTAGTCTATCGTCAATAATTATGCCTAGGTATTTCATTATTTCCACACGTTCAATCTCAGTTCCATCCAAACATTTCAATGTTATATTACCTCGCAGTTCTTTTCTTATACTTCTAACAATCATATATTTCGTTTTTCCTGCATTCATTTTTAACTTATTTATATTCATCCACTCTTCTACTATAGTAAATGCCATATTCATTTTGCCCTCTAATTCCGCGCTGCTTTCTCCAGTTACATATATTAACGTATCATCTGCAAACATTTTTATACTACATCCTTCTGGACAGATTTTTATTATATCATTTATATATACTATAAATAATAAAGGTCCTAATACAGATCCTTGCGGTACTCCATATTCTGTGGTCATTAATTTAGACCATTTATTGTTAAATTGAACCTGCTGTGTTCTGTCCTTTAAATATGATCTTAACCATTCTATAACCATTCCCCTAATTCCATATTGATATAATTTCTCTAATAATCTTTCTCTATCTATTGTTTCAAAGGCTCGCTTAAGATCCATGAAAATTACCCCTACCATTTTTGCCTCACTAACTATCAATTTCCACTCATCAATGACTGTTTGAATCGCTGTTTCACACGAATACTGTTTTCTAAAGCCCGACTGATGTTCTGTTATAATACAGTTATCTTCCAAATATGTTTCAATTTGCTTTTTAACTACTAATTCTAACACTTTTTCAAATATTGGTAACATATTTATAGGCCTAAATTCACTTGCTTTTCTAGCTTTCTCTACTTTTGGAATCGGTATTATTGTAGACGTTTTCCAACCTTTTGGACAGCAACCTTCCTTCAAAGAATTATTTATTATATCAACAAATTCCTCTTTTATTACGCAAAATGCTGTCTTTAATATATCGCTAGTTATTCCCTCCTCTGTACCTTTCTTTTTCGGTAGTCCCATAACAATTTCCTGTAAATGCTCTATACTAATCATTTCAAAATTTTCCATAATTCCCTCGTTTTCAATAACATAAATAATTCTTTTACATGCATTTCCAGTTTTACTCCCATTTATAGATTTTACTATACTATCAATACTTTGTATATAATATAAATTAAATTTATCTGCTATATTGCATCCTTCAGTATTGTCTAATATTTCAAAATCTATATTCTCTACTTCCCTCTTACCTCCTGGTTCGCCCCTAATTATTTCTTTTAGTGTTTTCCACATAGATGTAGGATTTTCTTTATTAAGATCTATCATATTTTCATAATATTCTTTCTTCTTTGTCTTAATTAATTTAACTACTGTATTTCTTTCAATTTTAAATTGCAACCAATTTTGTTCCGTGTCATCATACAATGCCTTCCTATATGCCTCATCCCTTTTGGCCGCTGCTTCTCTTATTTCATCCGAAAACCACTTTTTCCCTTCCCATATTCTCGGAATTCTAAAATTTTTTCTAGGTGCTGTAGCGTCCAACGCATTTACTATACTATCAACAAATTTCTTCGCTCTCACACTGATATTCATATCTTGGTTTTTCTCTAATTTATTTTCCACTAATTTAATAAATTCATCTATATTAAATTCTCTATAATTCCTAACACTAAGTTCTCTGTATTTATTATCAAATTTATTCGCATTCAATTCAACTTTTAGCCACGCATGGTGCGTTATTTTAGGTTCATGCATTACCTGCACTTTTATTTTATTATTAGCAAAAATTAAATCTATAATTGTTTTACTATCTTTCGTAATTCTCGTCGGTTTATTTACATATTGTTTCATGCCTAAGCTCAACATTGTCGTTTGTAACTTCCTTGTATAAAACGAATCTAACATAATATCTATATTAAAGTCTCCTATTACCATACATTCTCCCCGTATTATTAACTCTTCTATTATATCCTCCAGAAATCTCACGAAATCACCATGCGATGCACTCGGTGAATGATATATTACCATTATTATTCCTCTATACAATTTGTCTTTCACCTCAATCGCAGCACACCAACAATTCGATTCTAATTTTTTTACTAATACTATTTCATATTTAACATCATTCCTTATATATAAAACAACCCCTCCTGTATTTCTATTTTCAGCATCGCATCTAATTATACTATAACCTGGCACGTTCACTTCACTGTCTTCAATTTCAGCGGTCAATCTTGTCTCTGATAACGCTATGAATGCTGGATTTACTTTCTTCATAATCTGATGTTGTATCTCATCTTTATGCGCCATCAAACTTTGCGCGTTTGTATACAATATTATTTCCGCTTCCTTCTGTAGTTGCTATTTCGCATCTTCCCAGCCGGCTCTCCTCTTCTCCTCCTGTATCGCCCTTTTAAATGTTGGACATTATGGGCTAAGGGCGTCGTGTTCATCACTTATCTTCAGGTTGTATGTTCGAATTTTAAACATACAATTTACACATTTTTTCTTTGTTGCCGTACATTCAATCGCTTTATGATTTCCCGCACATTTGTGGCATGTTTCATCTCGCGTACAGTTTTTTGCAATATGATAGTATCCCCAGCATTTAAAGCATCTTTTAACATTAATGTGATTGAATATAGGACATTTTCTCCATCCTACATTTAGTTTCCCTTTTTTTAACATCAATTCATGCGTTTCTTCATCTACTTCAATTATTATCGAACCTTCTTCTTTTTCGCTTCTTCTAAGTTGATTACTATCATTTCTTTTTTCTTTAACTATTTTCTTCACTATTCGCATTTGGAATCCATCATTTATTGCATCAATTCTATTCTGCTTCTTGATTGTAGTTATTAAGTCATCATCATCCAATCTCATTTCTTCTTCGCTGACATTGATAATTTTTATTTTAGGCTTCATCTGCGGTGATTCCGTAAATTTGAAATTTTCACCTAGTTTATCCTGCACTGTGGCTTTCAGCGTTTTCATTTCTTCTCCAGTTTCACAACCCATGATCACTGTTCCCTTGCTTCCTTTTTTTAGCTTCGTTATTCCCATCGCCATGTTTTTGATATCTACCTTTTCTTTTATCAATTTTTTTGTAACTTCACTCTCTTGTTGAATCTTGGGTTTGATAATTATAACATTCTCTTTCTTTTTCTCTTTAACCGCTTCACTATAGCTCCTTTGTATTCCTCCTGTTGATCCACTTCCTTCTCCCTGTATCATTCTTTTCAGCTCTTCCAGCAATTCCTGCTTTACATTTCCCAATTCTTCACGAACTATTTCCTTGACCATCATTTTAATTTCCTTCTTACATGCTGTTTCATCCTTTATTTCTTTTACAACTTTTACCAGCCAATCTATTTTTACGTCAATAGTCGATGATCCACTCGCTCCTGATATTCTATTTCCACTACTTGGCGTCGTAAACGAACCTGTAGATCCTGTAGATCCTAGCCTGTCCCTGCCACTCCCGGCCACTGCCGATGCCTTCTTCATGTCTGCTTCACTTTCAATTGTAAATCTGTCAAATGGGCCAGAACACGGTACCAATTCTTGATTTTTATCGTAAATCCTATGCTTGCTTACACATCCTGGATGGTAAAACAGCTTAATTCGATTCACCTGATAGCAAGACTTGCATGTTACCACCTGATTTTTTATTGTCTTTTTACATGCCGAGCATCGATATTCAGCATATTCATCGTCCATGCCGATAATTATCGGCCGAAACCGCAAATATCAGCGTAAGCGATCAGTCACCTCTGTTCCACTGTCACACGTCAGCACTTTTGTGTCCACCTTTAATGTCTACCTTCCGTGTGAGACTTTGGTGTCCCAAACAGAAAATGCACTTCTCACGCCCACAAAACAGCATATCCCGGCTAGATAACACTCATGGCTAATGCCGGTCTATGCCGCTATGACTTGAATAACTTTCTATCACTCCCCGTAACTATTTAACCGTTTAAAAGTTATTACTTTTGCGGAGCGATGTTTGACACGTCTTCTCCTCCAGAGAGAGAGAGAGAGAGAGAGAGAGAGAGAGAGAGAGAGAGAGAGAGAGAGAGAGAGAGAGAGAGATTGATTGATTGATCTTTATTAGCTTTCTCAGCTATTTGTAATACAAATCTAGTTTACGTTAATTACAATATACTCCTTTAACATTCGCTTAAACGGCACAATTCTTTCATTCCGCTTTATTTCAGCTGGCAAAGCGTTATACATTTTCACTCCTTCGTAAAACATACTCTTTTGCGCACTCCTTGTTCTGCGATATTTTATTGCAATATCCCCAGCTTGTCGTGTTTGCCTTTCACTCTCATTTCCCACAATTTCTAACCTATTTCTTAATTGCTCCGGTAACATGTTCCTTAGAACCTTAAAAATAAATATACACACATTATAATATAGCCTCTGTTTTATGGACATAAACTGCAGCGCTTGCAGCATACGCTCCACTTTGGTATGTCTATCACATTGCAATATGATCCTCATGGCCCGGTTTTGTGCTTTTTGCAATTTACTCAGCTGTGTTTCTCCCATATCAATTAACAGCGTCGCACAATACTCAAAGTGAGGTGCTATAATTGTCTTATATACAATACATCTAGTGTATGCCGATATATAATTACCTATTCTATTCAAAAAACTCGTTTTTTTCCCTATTTTCTTTAGCATATAATCACAGTGGTCCTTAAATCGTAGTCTATCGTCAATAATTATGCCTAGGTATTTCATTATTTCCACACGTTCAATCTCAGTTCCATCCAAACATTTCAATGTTATATTACCTCGCAGTTCTTTTCTTATACTTCTAACAATCATATATTTCGTTTTTCCTGCATTCATTTTTAACTTATTTATATTCATCCACTCTTCTACTATAGTAAATGCCATATTCATTTTGCCCTCTAATTCCGCGCTGCTTTCTCCAGTTACATATATTAACGTATCATCTGCAAACATTTTTATACTACATCCTTCTGGACAGATTTTTATTATATCATTTATATATACTATAAATAATAAAGGTCCTAATACAGATCCTTGCGGTACTCCATATTCTGTGGTCATTAATTTAGACCATTTATTGTTAAATTGAACCTGCTGTGTTCTGTCCTTTAAATATGATCTTAACCATTCTATAACCATTCCCCTAATTCCATATTGATATAATTTCTCTAATAATCTTTCTCTATCTATTGTTTCAAAGGCTCGCTTAAGATCCATGAAAATTACCCCTACCATTTTTGCCTCACTAACTATCAATTTCCACTCATCAATGACTGTTTGAATCGCTGTTTCACACGAATACTGTTTTCTAAAGCCCGACTGATGTTCTGTTATAATACAGTTATCTTCCAAATATGTTTCAATTTGCTTTTTAACTACTAATTCTAACACTTTTTCAAATATTGGTAACTAATTTTTATTTCCATGCAGTCTATACAAAAATATAAATATGATAATGTAATATTATGTAAAAATATAATATCCCAAATTTTTTTTTTTAAATTATATCTTTAAAGCAATTCCTAAATAGAAAACAACATAACGATTTTTATATAAAAAAATGTAATATAAAATTGATCTTCAAATGGAATTTAGAAAGACTGTATACACATAAAAATACATGATGCATATATGATGCACATACCCAGATAGCCAAGAATGTTAAAATCACGTTTTGCCAAAGCTTTGCGACAAGGTATGCTTTAATTTTGACAACAATTGTCTAGCAAACATTTGTCTTGTTTGGTTTGTCAAAAAGTTTGAAGCAAATTGACGGCAAAATGTTTTGTCTCACGATGCTGTAAATAATAGAAAAAGGCTTGCTCGTAAATTTTACGCAAAGAAGAACACGTATGATGCTATTCACGGTGTAACACAAACTTTACATCAATTAGTAGCAAATTTTGTTATACACGCTATAATAGCAAATTTAGGACAAGAATCTAGGAGCAAATCTTATTGTACACAATATGATAACATATTTACGAAAAGAACAGAACAAAGTATACTCTGGCACAACGAGATGCAAAATTCACGCAAATAACAGAGCAAACCTTGCCATGCATGGCACGACAGCAAATTTACAATTTTACTTTATTACAAACTTTACAAAAATATAGTATTCAGCCGATAATTCGCTTGTTCATCGTTATGCGACGCGCTATATGCATCCATCTCGTATTTGATTTTTGTCACGAGAAATATATAAAGCTTGCAAAAAGCAACTGACAGAAGATTAAAAATATAATTATTTCTATCAGTTCAATTACTGATACAATCCCAAACATAGGGAATTAAGATATTGGACTGATTGTCTCTCTTAGATCGGGCAGATAAATGTCTAAAAAAGTTTAAATCATCCGTTTATTGTTTACTTAAAATGTAAATATATATATATATATATATACAGGGTGATTCAAAACAACCTTCTGTCCTTACAATGTCATATACTTGACACTATTCTAAGACGATTTTTTCTTTGCCAAAATTTTTTCCGAGGCTTAGTTTTTAAATTATAAGCCAAAATAGTTAACGAATTACGGGCCGCGTACACAAGGCAGGCAGGAGCGGAGCAACTCACCGTCCCATACTGGTGATTACGTGAGGCGCTCGCTGCGATTAACTGTTTGCTACATGGGGTGTATGTGTGAGAGAGAACGTATACGCGTATACACACAAATACACATTCTCTCTTTCTCACTCACTGACTCTTACCTTGTATGTAGAGATTTGTTGCCCTCCTACGACTCAATAAGTAATATTTCCGTGTGATACAACGAGTAACTAGCAAACTTTTTTTCACTCACAAATTGTACCACTTATCGAACTTTTACGTATTAATCCACGCACTTTATCGATAAACTGAATTTATTAAAAAAAACGATGTTATTATACGTCATTATATTTTCATATTTTATAGTTTTATGTTTTCGAAACTATCGAATTTACAATGTCGGAGGCTTTAGCCGATCACGGGACACATGATAGCGTCCGCGTCGATCACGCGTAATGTGATACATTCAGTTGTTCGGCAGCCGGCAGCTGGCATGCCGGCAACGCTAGTACCGATATAACTTGCTTGTTGTCGTCGCGCAGTTTCCGCATCGAATAACGCGTTTCTTTCTTCGAGATATTTTAATAATTAATCGGTAGTAATCGGTAGATTGTGATTAACCGTTATAATCGTTAATAAATTTAATTTATCGATAAAGTGCGTAGATTAATTCGTAAAAGTTCGATAAGTGGTACAATTTATGAGTGAAAAAAGTTTGCTAGTTACTCGTTCTATCATACGGAAGTATTACTTATTGAGTCGTATGAGGGCAACGAATTACTACATAAAAGGTAAGAATCAGTGTGTGTGTGTGTGTGTGTGTGTGTGTGTGTTTTGATTGATGATAATTTATTAGCTACAGTAGCTACACTTCATTATACAAATACTTAATACTTAACCTAACTTAACTTTAATTATATTAATTATATTTTACAGTACATTTGCTTCTCTCTCTTTTTCTATAATATACCTTGTTAACTTTTTCCTAAAACTTTGAATTTTTTCTTCATTTTTTATTTCAATTGGTAATGCATTATATAATCTTAATCCTATAAACCATAACATTTTTTGCTCCTCGCTAGTCTTACATCTATTTATATATATTTTTCCTACTTGCCTAGTACTTACTCCTCCTGCATGTTGTATTACATCTATTTTATTCTGCAAGTATTTCGGACATAAACCTTTCCTGATTTTGTACACCATTATACAAACATTATATTCAATTCTTTCTTTAATTGACATAAAGTGCAATGCTTCCAACATATGAACAATTTTTACTCTTCTATTGCACCTAAGAATAATTCTCATACCCTGATTTTGCAATTTCTGCAAATGTTGCACATTTGTTTTACTAACCCCTACCAAAATTGAACCACAGTACTCAAATAACGGTGCAATTATTGCTTTATATACTATACATCTCATGTATGCTGATATATCCTTACCTATTCTTCTCATAACCCCTAACTTTGCTCCTACTTTTTTACTTATATAATCAACATGCTTTGAAAAATTTAGGTTACTATCAATTATTATTCCTAAGTATTTAATCTCTGTCACTATTTCTAATTCTTTACCTCTTAATTTAATTTTTATAATTTCCTCATTAACTTTCTTTCTCACTCCTCTTACTAACATAACTTTTGTTTTCTCTACATTTACACACAATTTATTTCTCTGTACCCATTTATCTATTTTTCCCATTTGTTCATTTAACTTATCATTCACTTCCCTACTTGAATACCCTGTCGTATATATTACCGCATCGTCAGCAAACAATCTTATTTCACAATTATCATTAATTACTTCCACAATATCATTGATATATATTAAAAACAACAGAGGTCCTAAAACTGACCCCTGCGGTACTCCTAATTCTACATTAATAGAGTCTGATACTATCCCATTAAACTTTACTCTTTGACTTCTTTTTTCCAAATAACTTTTGAACCAATTTAATACCACTCCACTTATCCCATACCATTGTAACTTCCTAATCAATATTTTTCTATCAACTACTTCAAAAGCTCTTTTTAAGTCTAAAAACACTACTCCTATTATTTTTCCTTCTCCTATATATCTTTTCCAGTCAGATAAAACCCATTGCAACGCCGTTTCACATGAATGCTTGATTCTAAATCCCGACTGACACTCCGTAAACAGCTCATTTATTTCAAAATATTCTATTAGTTGTTTCTGTACTATTATTTCTAAAATTTTCTCATAAATTGGCAATTTATTTCTAGGTCTAAATTCTTCAATTTTTTTCGTTCCCCTCACTTTGGGTATAGGAACTACAATCGCTTCTTTCCAATCATTTGGAAACACTCCTGCTTCCATCGATTCGTTAAAAACATAACAAATTTTATCAGCTGCTACTTCAACTACACATTTCATTACCTCTACATTTATACCTTCTTCTGTCCCTGCTTTGTTCTCCATTTTCCGTACTATTCTATATAATTGTTCCTCTTCTATTTTATTAAATACTTCCCATACATTATCACTATATCTACCATTTTCTATAACTACGTCCCCCTGCTCTGTACTACTTAATATCCTAATACTATTAACAAAATAACAGTTAAATGTATCCGCCATTTCCTCTGCCTTGTAAATTATTCTATTTTCAATTTGTAATTCATCATATTTTTTATCAGTTTTTTTACCCTTTATCATTTCCTTTAACACCCTCCACATGCTTTTTGAATCCTTTTTATTATTGTCTAGCTGTGTTTCTAAGTGATCTCCTTTTGCTTTCCTACAAATATCAACCGTTTTATTCCTCAACTTTCTAAATACTTCCCAATCTTCTTCACTTTTACTTATACGTGCTGCTTTGTACGCCTCATCCCTTTGCTCTAATAATAATTTTACGTTTTCACAAAACCAACTTTTTCCCTGCCTATTTTGTCTTAATACTATCGTCTTCAATGGTGCCATTAAATCAATGCAGTTAACAATTTCTTTTACCAATGAATTTGCTACTGTATCAACATTATCTCCTCCAATCTCAGCCATACCAGCGTTTATCAATTCTTTAAATTTCTCTCTATCCATACGCTTATAGTCTCTATATATAATCACTTTGTTTTCATCTATTTGCTTATCTAAGTTCCAATATACTACTATTGCAGAATGATCCGTTATCTTGGGTTCATGCCATATCTCAACTGCCATTTTTACGTTGCTAAAGACCAAATCAATTAATGTTTCTGAATGCTGTACAATTCTTGTTGCTTCCTTCACCAGTTGTATTAATCCTAGAGAATTCATTACTCTAGCTAATTTATTTCTAATATAATTATTTACACTCATATCTATATTAAAATCACCCATTATTATAACATCATCATTCTGCATTACATTTATACCTGTTTCTTCCAAGAAATTTATAAACTTACTATCTTTACTGTTAGGTGAATGATAAGCTATCATGATTATACCTTTATATTTGCTATCTTTAATTTTTACTATTACTGTCCACCAATTTCCTTCACACCTATCAATCACAATGACATCAAATCTTATGCCTTCCTTAACATATAATAACACTCCGCCTGTTCTACTCGACTCTGAATCACATCGCACACATACATATCCATTAATATGTAACTCATGTTCCTCTATCTGCTTTGTTATATGCGTTTCCGTAAGTCCTATTACATTAGGTTTATACTTTATTATCAATTCATTTTCTATTTCATCTTTATGCTTTAAAAATCCTTGCGCATTCAAACAGATTATTTTACTTCTACTCTTATTTACATATGATAATTGCTATATGTCATTATATTGTATTTTTTCTTGCTGCTTTTCTATTTCTTTTTTTAAACAAGGACAACTACTATCATAAGCCGAATGATCTGACTTTAAATTCTTAATTTTAAAGTTCTTAACTTTATCTTCACAATTTACACATTTCATTAAATTACTTTTACAATCTTTGGTCGCATGCTGATCTGCACAATTTCCACACACTTCTTTTTTTGTACAGTCCTTCGCAAAATGATAAAAACCGCAACACTTATAACACCTTATAATCCCTATGTAGTCTATCACTTTACATATGTTCCATCCTATTTTTAGTTTTTCCATTTGCAAAAGCTTCTCTCTTGTTGCTATATTCACTTCTGCTATTACCACTGTCTTTTTAAAGTTTGCTTTTGTCACTTTCCGTATAATCTTCCCGTCAATGGTGTTTTTTTGTATTCCGTTTTGCTCTTCAACTTTTTCCCAGAAGATCCGTTCATCCTCACAACCTTCATTATCAATATTAAATATTTTCACTTTCGGTTTCCTCTTTTTTGGTGCTTGTACATCATATTTTTGTCCCAATTTTTGTGTGTGTGTGTGAGAGAGAGAGAGAGAGAGAGAGAGAGAGAGAGAGAGAGAGAGAGAGAGAGAGAGAGAGAGAGAGAGAGAGAGAGACAGAGTGCATGTGTGCGATCAACTGTTTGCTACACACGATAAATGTAAAAGAGAAAGACAGAGAGAGAGAGAAAGAGAGTGCGTGTGTGCGATCAGCTGTTTGCTACATACGATAGGTGTAAAAGAGACAGAGAGGGAGAGAGAGAGAGAGAGAGAGAGAGAGAGAGAGAGAGAGAATGTGTATGTGTGTGTATACGCGTATACGTTCTCTCTCACACATACACTCCATCGTATGTAGCAAACAGTTGATCGCAGCGAGCGCCTCACGTAATCACCAGCATCGGACGGTGAGTTGCGCCACCCCTGCCTGCCTCGCGTACGCGGCCCGTAATTCGTTAACTATTTCGGCTTATAATTTAAAAACTAAGCCTCGAAAAATATTTTGGCAAAGGAAAAATCGTCTTAGAATAGTGTCAAGTATATGACATTGTAAGGACAGAAGGTTGTTTTGAATCACCCTGTATATATATATATATATATATATATAAAATTCATATATTTATTATATTATGAATTCATTTTCAATTATTCATATATTATCATCATCTCATAATTATAATAAATGCCACCTAAGACTCTTGTCTGCTCGGTCGCATATTCTTAAACGACGCGTCAGAAAACATGATGGGTTCTTCACAAAAAATATTCTTCTCTGCGAGATTTATCGTTCCTCAGAGTTTGTCGCAGAGTTTCTGAATCATCCTATACAGAGAATGATCACAAATTTGCTATCATGCCGTATACGGCAAGGTTTGCTCTATTTTTGTCACAAATTTGCTGTCATCCCGTGCACGGCAAGGTTTGCTCTATTCTTGCCATAAATTTGTTATCATGCCGTACACGGCAAGGTTTGTCCTGTTCTTGCCACAAATTTGCTGTCATCCCGTACACAGCAAGGTTTGTCCTGTTCTTGCCACAAATTTGCTGTCATGCCGTGCACGGCAAGGTTTGCTCTATTATTTGCGTAAAATGTGCATCACACTATTGCGACAAGCCTTGCCGGCAAAAGCTAAGCTTTTTCCGGACACCTTGTTACAATTCTGCTGTAAAGGTATGCTCGGGTTTGCTGCAAACTTTGCGCAAAGTTTGCATCATTTTGCTTGCTGGGTAGTACTCATATAGTATTGGGTTTAATACTCATATAGTATTTTTATTATAAATAAATGGACAAAAAAGATATGGCCAAAAAAAGAAAAAGGAAGAGAGAGAGAGAGACAGAGAGACAAAGAGAATAGGAATGAGTAAGCAAGGGAATGGCTGTAAAACGATGTATCGATAGATAATTCACATCAGTCACTAGACATTAGTGAGCATAAAGTATTGCTACAGAAAAAGATATAACTATTTCCTTTTTTTTCTTACTTTTAGCACTTGTACAGATACTTGCTCAGTTACACTCATATCTTTTTTCTCTCTTTGTCCATTCTTCTCTGTCCATCTCTTTTTTATCCGAGCATACTATATATATATGTGTTATATATTATCTACATGTGTGTATATTTAATAGTAACTTCAAACTTATTAAAATATAATTCATCTTTTGCTTATTTGTATATTTCACTAAAAATTGATTATATATATTTTGCAATAGTAGTTGTGTCACAGTAATTAGTTAGCCAGAGGCGATCAATTCGTGAGCTAGTTCTTGAAAGAAATATTTTCCACCAAATGCGTTTTGCATGTGCTCTTTGGTTGAAGAATGTATCCCAGAAGCGATCAATTCGTGAGCTGGTTGTCGAAAGAAATATTTCTCATCAAAAACATTTTACATGTATATTTTGGTTGAAAAATGTATCCCAGAAGCGATCAATTCGCGCTCTGCTTATTAAAAAAATAACATTTTATTCTAGAGGCGATTTTTAATCGTGAACTACAATAGTTGTTTTAAGAAATATTTCACACTAGATGCGATTTGAATGTGTGCTCTGATTATTAAAAAAATAACATTTTGTCCCAGAGGCGATTTTTATTCGTGTGCTGATTGGTTTAAAAAATATTTTATTCCAGAAGCGGTTTGCATGTGTGCTCTGGTTATTAAAAAAATATTTTATCCCAGAGGCGATTTTTATTCGTGTGCTGGTTGGTTTAAAAAATATTTTATTCCAGAAGCGGTTTGCATGTGCGCCAGGTTATTAAAAAAATATTTTATCCCAGAGGCGATTTTTGTTCGTGTGTTGGTTGGTTTCAAAAATATTTTATTCCAGAAGCGATTTGCATGTGTGCTCTGGTTATTAAAAAAATATTTTATCCCAGAGGTGATGTTTATTCGTATGCTGGTTGGTTTAAAAAATATTTCATATCATATGTGGTTTGTGCATGAACATTCTGCATATTAAAAAACAATTATTCCAGAAGAAAGTTAAAGAAACTTCCGTTTTTGAAAGATTAAGTGCGCAATATCTGGTATTTCTTCATATGATTGTAACCTATACATAATAATAAAAACTTACAAATTATTGGAAGGAATTGTTATTGTAATTCCTGGCGATGTATTTTTTCTTTTTTTAATGGCACTACATTTTGCGTATATAATAGTCTATCAGCCTGTGTATATACAAGTTGGTAGCTAAAGAGAGAAAATACAGGGTGTTCTAGACCACATATACACCCCTTTCCTTTCAAAAACTAAGCATTTTAGAGAAAAACATTTTCAACAAAAATTGTATGGTTTTGAGGGGTACATAAGATGGTGTTATTGGTGTGACCCTGGATGGCTTCGTTAAGGTCAAGTCAAGGACACCTTTAATTTCTTAAATGAAACTCCTTACTTTTCATTACATGTTCTTGTAGCTTATCTCGAGAGTTTTCTAAAACACTATAATAAAGTATTTTTTCATTAAGTACTTTTCGAGTTATTTTATATTTTAATCTGACATATTTTGATATAAAAAATAAAATATTTCGTAAAATATTTAGTTTTCAATAATCTTACCGTAATACTTTTATGTACAAAATAATGAGACAAATCAATTAGTGCCAAAAAAACAAATAATTATTTTAAAAAATACATTGTAATAATTTTCTTAAAAACTATTATTTTTTTATACTAATTGATTTGTCTCGTTATTCTATACATAAAAGTATTACGGTAAAATTATCGAAAACTGAATATTTTACGAAATATTTTATTCTTTATATCAAAATATGTCAGATTAAAATATAAAATAACTCAAAAAGTACTTTTTGAAAAAAAAGGGGTGTACGGATGGTGTAGCTTCGTTGCTTACTTATATTAATGTGATCGCTTGGGAGGTAGGAATCGCTTATGTTCTGGCCGTAAATGAGTAAAGCTTAGTTGAAGTATTTAATTATATTTCCTTAACATGTTTACAATGTTTAAAATAGTCAATAGGGACATAGCGGCGTTGTCCTCCACGCTTCCTCGTTTGCGTGGCCTGGTCCGTTTTCGAGGACGTGCTTTCGCACGTCTGCGATCCTTGATCACGCGTTGGCTTTTGTTCCTCTGTTTGGGTCTCCCCAGACTAATGTTTCGGGGGGTCCCAAGCCGGCAGCCACCACGGAGCTTTCTGCTCTGGCGATGGCTCCCTAAGGCGGGGCGTCCTTGGCCATCCTTGGTCCTCGTCGGAAGATGAAAGCGTGATCGGGGACGTTGGATGAAGCTCTAACGCTGGCCCTATATCGGGCAGTGGCTCCCACCTGGGTATGTCTTGGGTTGGAGGCCTGGCTTTCTTTGGTTCCTTGCTTCGCCAAGGAGGCTTATTATGAGCATGTTCGGTGCTGCTATGGCGTCGCTTTTCCGCAACCCGCAGCCGATGAGGGGCCGAGACGATGCTCAGCACTCGAGGCTTCTGGCGTGCGGATGACGTGCCTGTGCTGGGGCGCGTTGCGCCAGGCCGAGGCGAGGATCCGCCGGAACTGTGGCGAGGAACGCCGAGCCGAGGCGAGGATCCGCAGGAGCTGTGGCGCAGGGCGCCAGGAGGAGGTGTCTTTGCGCCGGAAGTTTGGTGCAGAGCGCCAGGCGAAGGCGAGGATGCGCCTGAGGGTTGGCGCAGAGCGCCCAGCGAAGGCGAGGATGCGCCTGTTGTCTCCGGGTCATGAGATGTAGAGGCGCTGGCCTGGTGTGCTTTCGCACTCCTACTTCTCCTTCCCGAGGAGAACTCTTCTTTACGTCCCACGTGTTGACGGCTGGAGTCTTCTTTGTAGTCTGATCGAGGCGACTAGGCGCCGTGTCGTTTCTTGATGTAGCGAGAATGCGCTAATTATTTTATCCCTTGGCTCCCCGATGAGCCTGCTTATGATAACCGTGGGTTGACTTTTGCCCACGGAAATGCATTCTTGGCGTGTGACGCCTAGCGGAGGTGCTCGTTACTAGATACTCGCGGCGTATATATAGTTGCCTGAGCGTCTTTCGGCTCACGGGTAAGCTTGTCCGACGTGCGCCGCGTAGCGGCGGTTCGGCGCGGCCGCTTTCTCGAATGTGCAGTTGTGCGATTGAATTTTTTATCGCCACAGGTGGTCTAGGACACACTGTATATACATCCTCGTTATTAGGAGGCAATCCTTATGAGAAAAAATATTCCAAGGATGTAAAGATCTTTACTTACTCGAGTATGAGGAAACGGTTTTATAATATTATAAAAAACAATAAACTGCTGCTTTTTAAAGTGATAAGAAATTATGATTAAAAAAATCTATCCTGATACTCGTAACAATGTTGGCTAGAAAAAAGATGCCTCAGTCTTGTTTGCAAATTATAATCGCAGATATGAAAATAATAAATAAAATATTTTGGTTGCGTTGTCACGAAAATTGCCGATGAAGGAGCCCTTTGTATATTATAAATATCCAAAATATTGTAACAATCATAAAATTTTGTTGCAATGTTTTGCGGACAGAGTATTTATGTGTTTGCATTTATAAATATTTATATTAATATTTATATAAATGTAACTTTTAATATGTGCATACTTATGTCATAAGAATATATAAACATTCACTTTTATAGTGAAGAAGTTTATATATTACTCATTAGTCCTCAATCATATCGATTATACCGATATACTATCGATGATAAAGATTTATCATCATATTTAAAATTATATGTATAATATATTTATATCCATATATAATATATTTTAAAATATTATAATTGCTAGGTTTCTTCGTATGTAGGTGGGTTCTAACCTAACTCCTCAATATATATTCTTTATTATCACAACGTTACAAAACACCTTACGTCTGTACACGGCAGTGGTTTCAGAGAGAGAGCGCCGGAACGGGTATATGACGCCCGCTTCGGCTGCTCGTGATAACAGCGCCGCGCATCGATACATATTGGATTTAAGGACCGCGAATTATAACTGGCAATGCGCAGACCTAACATCTTCCTTTCTTAAACGAATTATTTCGCTTACATATAATAAGAGCAGTCTTTAATTTGTCACTATGACGGTTTTGATTTGGCCGCGATCCTGTCGGATCTGCGAGTTATATCCGCTACCGTCTTTTGAGGTTTTCTGACAGGTTTTTGCTGGATTGTATTCTTTGATTGAATAACCGATTTCTGCGGTACTATCTCCGTTTGCTGTGGCTGTGGATTATCCGGAGGATCATGTGGGATTTCTTGTAATAATTCCTCCGGTTGTTCCTCATTCTTGGATTCATTCTCTGATACGTTCGAGTAAGTTCGTATTATTGGTTCATCCACGAAGCCATGATCCTCATCTGCATCTTGCTTCGGAGTTGCCTGACCAATTGAACGCATTTGGTTAACATGCCTACGCCAGGTTCATCCGTCATCAAAAGTAATTAAATAATGAAGCTTTCCGCAACGGTTCTTAATTCTACCGAACTTCCATTTATCGCGCCCTACGAAGTTCCTACATGCTACTCGCTCACTTATTTTAAAACTCTTATTGCATTGATATGAAATATGAGCACTGTCTTCCTCCTGTAACGGAAATAATAGATCTAATCTTGTACGCAATTTCCTACCTAAGAATAATTCCGCTGGAGATTTATTAGTTGTTGCATGAGGCGCGATACGGTAATGTAACAACATTTTACCTAGTTTTTCGGATACATTTGTTACATTCGCATTCATACGTCGTAATGCATTCTTCAAGGTTTGAACAAAGCGTTCCGCTTGACCATTAGTTGCCGGATTGTAAGGTGCCGTATATTTAAAAATTACATCATTCCGTTCTAAAAATCCTTTAAACTCCGTAGATGTAAATGTTCTACCATTATCGGTTACGAACATTTGTGGGACACCATGCATCGCAAAAATCTCTCGACATTCCTCTATGATTGTTTTTGCCGTTATATTTTTAACTATTCGCACTTCTGGCCATTTTGAATACGCATCTACTACGATAAAAAACCAACGTCCTAAAAAGGGGCCTGCGAAGTCTGCATGGACTCGATGCATAGGTGCAGACGATGGTTCCCACACGTGTTGTTCCACTTTTGGTGGATTATTTTTAAAGGTATTACAAACTGAACAATTCTCACTTAACGTTTTAATATCCCTATCAATTCCTGGCCACCAACAATAACTTCTCGCGATTCCTTTCATTTTATTAATACCAAAATGGCCCGTATGTAATTCTTCTAGTACTCTAGTACGTAATGATCTTGGTATAACTACCCGATGGCCTCGTAAAATAATATCGTTCTGCAAAGTAAATTCCGATTGGTCTAATTTGAATCTGTCAGTACTATGTGCCAGAGAACCAGATTGCAAAGCCTGTAGAAGTTTTTCTAACTCCATGTCCTTCTTTGTATGCGATGCTATGCATTTTGCATCTACTGGTAGAGTTTCTACCGTACTTAACTCAAAAGCGTCGACTACATCCATGCTTTTAGTGCCTATCTTTAACGGTAATCTCGATAAACAGTCTGCATTCGCATGGTTTTCTGATTTCCTATATCGAATCGTATAATTAAATCCCTGCAAGAAAATCGCATAATGTTGCATTCTCATTGCACTGTAAACCGGTAAACTTTTATTTGGCGAAAATATGTGTACTAATGGTCGATGATCCGTAACCAAGGTAAATTTATTACCATGAAGGTATTGGTAAAACTTCTTAATTCCGAATATTATACTGTATGCCTCTTTATCTATCTGCGCGTGTTTCTGCTGAGTACTTGATAGGATCTGTGACGTGTAATGAATTACTCTTTCGGTACCATCTGGGTATGCATGTGAAAGCACCGCCCCCACTCCATATGAACTTGCGTCCGTTGCGAGGACGATAGGTAATTTTGGGTCAAAATGAACTAATACTTGCTTACTTACAAATGCTTCTTTCGCCTTTTTAAAAGCTTCCTCTTGCTTCTCCGTCCATGCAAAACGGATGTTTTTATGTAGTAAACTATTTAATGGTTTTAAAATAGTGCTTAAATTTTGTATGAATCTGCTGTAATAATTAATCATCCCTACAAAAGCACGGACGTCCGAAATATTTTGGGGATGCGGCATCATACTAATAGCCTTCATTTTAGAAGGTTCTTTATGTATTCCATCCTTTCGTAACACGTAACCGCAGTACTGTACTTCCTGTGTAAAAAACTTAGATTTCTCTAAATTAATTCGAACATTATGTTTGTGTAATCTATCTAATACCGCGTGTAGTCTACGTAAATGTTCACAATCCGAATGAGTTGTGATTACAATGTCATCCAGAAAAATAGCTACGCCCGGAATATCCTGCAATATTTGTTCTAGTGTTCTTTGCCATATCGCCGGGGCAGATGCAATACCGTACATTAGTCTATTGATTGCGTAAAGTCCCCTATGGGTGTTTAACGTAAGCAATTTACTATCTTTCGGATGTATTTCTAACTGTAAGTATGCTTGGCGTAAGTCAATTTTAGAAAAGTTGCTGCCGCCGGCCAACTTGGCAAAAAGTTCATTTGTAGTGGGTAGCGGGTGTTCATCAATTATTAGTTTTGGGTTAATCGTAGATTTGTAATCCCCACAAACTCTAATAGTACCGTTTGCTTTCAAAATCGGAACAATAGGAGTAGCCCATTCCGAGTTTTCTACTTTTGTAAGAATTCCAACTTGAACTAAATCATCTAATTCTTTTTCCAATAACGGAATTAATTTAAAAGGAACCGATCGTGCTTTTAAAAATACTGGAGTTGCATTTGGCTTCATCGTAAGTCTTGCTTGTATGCCAGTAATCTTAGCCAAAGTAGGCGCACATAATTCCTCGTACTTTCGTAATATCAATTGTAATTGGTTCGTAACATCCTGTGTAGTAATACTAGTAATTTCTAATGCGTTACATCCGAGGAAATCTGGCACACCGCGCTGACACTTCAATTGTCTAATCCATTCCCTTCCTAATAGAGATTCTTTCTTTAGTTCCGTGAGATAAATGTTTAATTTCTCCCGCATTTGATTACATTGTACATAAACTCTTATATAACCTGAAATCTTAACTATCGTTTTACAATACGCAACCAAATTGAGATTTGTTTTGAAAACGGTCGAACCTGGGAATAAGACACTAACCTGTTCACGATTCATAATCGTAACCGCGGAGCCACTATCGACTTCAAACCGAATCCGCCTATCATTTACTAAAAGCGTGCAAAAAAACTGTTGGGAAGTTCTAAAGACTATGCGAAAAGCATTTTACTTGTTTTGTTTTCCCGCGCATTGAGTGCGTCACTAATATGGGCGACAGAGAAATCGATACGCGATCGATATCGCCGCCTGGCGAATTATCTCATGTATTATTCTCACGCTATCGAATAAATCTCCCCCCTTCTTAAGCCAGCAACGGTCGGGTAAGCACGTGTCTTTCTTTCTCTCCGCTAATAGCCTAAATCATAACAGGTTATAAGCCCAGAACGGTTACTCATTTTAAATAATGTATATTGGAATCGAGTCCGTTGAAGATTAGAGTAAGAGAGCGTATTATCAGGAGATAATAAGGGACTATAAGTGCCAAAAATGAAAACATACAGCAAGTAATAATTCGCGAGAAGCAAGTCAGCCTAGCGACACGGCCTAGTGGCAACGGTCATGGCAGAGGTCGGCATGCAAAATTTAGGCCAAATCGAAAAATTGATAGGCCGGGAAAATTACGGGACGTGGAAATTCGCTATGCTAGCGTGCTTAGAAGCCGAAGACTTGTGGGGATGCATACTTGGAGAAGAGGCGTATCTAATGGATACAAAGAAGATTACCAAGGCGAGGGCGAAGATCGTCCTAGCAGTATAAAAACAAAATTACGGGCACATACAGAGCGCGGAAACACCGAGACAAGCATGGGAGAATCTTAGGAATGCGTTTGAAGACAAAGGGCTCACACGGAAAGTAGGTCTTTTACGCACTCTAACCTCAACCAAGTTACAAGATTGCAATTCCGTAGAAGAGTACGTAAACACAATAACAACGACGGCTCATACTTTGAAAGAACTCGAATTCGAGGTCAAAGAAGAAATGATAGGAGCCTTGCTACTATCCGGACTCCCCGATGAATACAAGCCCATGATTATGGACCTAGAAAGTTCCGGTACAATCGTAACAGCAGACGCAATCAAGGTAAAACTACTCCAAGAGGTCAAATACGACGGAAAACAAACAGGAGAGGCGGCATTATACTCGAAGGCGAGAGCAACACGTAAAAAGGGACAAGAAAGGACAAAAAGCAGGTGTTACGCATGCGGCAAGATCGGTCATTTCGCAGTCAAGTGTCGTAACAAAATGAAAGACGAAACCAAGGAAAAGGATGGCTCGACACACAGGGTATTCGCGACATTCGCAAACCGAGCAAGTGCGAAAAGTGATGAGTGGTATCTCGATTCCGGAGCATCGACGCACATGACAGGCTGGGCGGGCTGTCTGAAAGAGACAAAGAAGTGCAACAAAACCATAACAGCAGCAAACCACGGCTAATTGAAAGCAGTAGCGCGTGGAACAGCAGAACTCGAGGTCGCCGTGAACGGAACCGAAAAGATCATTCGCGTTGAAGATGTATTATATGTTCCAGGATTAGCCGCGAACTTGCTCTCTGTGGATACAATAGCACAGAGAGACTACAAGGTCATGTCGTAACCCGACCAATTTCTTAATATATTAAAGAATAAAACAATAAAGTTAAACAGAAAAGTGTAAGAAAGAGCTGAGTAAAGCAAAGCATTAAAATTAGAAAAGAGATCAAGGAAAGATAATTAAGAAAGAGCAAAGTAATAAAAGGATATTAATAAAATAAAAGTAAGATACGTGACTAAAGAGAAGGAAGTCACGGTCAAGTTCTCGGAAGCTGAGTAAGCAGCTGACGAGACAGACTGACAAGCGGAGCACAAGACATGCTCCGGTCAGGGACACCACACTCCTCCCCAATCAACGCCCTAATTAATTAAGAGATATAATAAGCGCGAGATGCACCTCGCGAGAGGGAGAAAAAGAGACGACTCGCGAGAGATGACTCGCAGACTACTCGCTCGCTCAATACTATCGAAGTACCGTACGTATCGCGCCCGACTATTATAATCGCGAATAAGTGAAAGTGTATTAAATCTTGCAAAATATACTAAATTATACCTAACGTCCGGGAGTGTCTTATTTCGAGCGTGGATCCTAATCCTTTGGGCGTACAAATCCCAAAAGACCTCTTCCTTAGCGGCTAGAGGCACAACAGTCAACATCACCAAAAACGGGTGCACCATACATGATGCAGACGGAGACCTGGTCGCAGTAGCCAAACCGCACGGAGGAGTGTACAGGCTGTGCAAAGTTACGGAGACAGCCTTTGCTACGATAGAGACGGAACAGCGAGGAGGCGTCTGGCATAGACGCATGGGGCATCTCGGCAGAGAAGGGATGAAGCAGCTAACCAAGGGCCCCGCCAAATCCATAAGAGGCTTCGAGACGACGAAAGAAGAATGCGACATATGCGTAAAAGGCAAACAAAGTAGAAAACCATTTAAGTTTAGTGGTAAGCGAGCGCGCGTACCTTTAGAATTAATACACTCGGATATTTGCGGACCTATGTCCACGGAATCGTTAGGCGGCGCGAAATACTTTATAACCTTCATAGAAGATTATAGTCGTAAAAAATTTGTTTACTTTCTGAAACATAAAAGCGAGGCAGTCAAAGCATTCAAAAATTTTAGAGCGTATGCTGAAAATAAATTAGAAAGAAAGATAAAATCGATTCGAACGGATAACGGCCGCGAATACGTAAATAAAGAGTTCAAAGATTTATTACAATCATTAGGAATAGCGCATCAAACGACAGTTCCATATAACCCTCAACAGAATAGCTTAGCCGAACGCGCGAACCGTAATATTGTAGAGCGAGTTAGGTGCATGTTAATAGATGCGAACCTGCCGAAAGCTTACTGGGCTGAAACGACGTCCACGGCGGTTTATTTGCTCAATAGAAGCCCGGCTAGCGCATTACGAGGAAGAACCCCGGAGGAACTGTGGAGCGGAAGAGAACCTAATATAAAACATCTACGAGTATTTGGCAGCAAAGCTTTAGCATACGTACCACGAGAAAAGAGAGACAAGTGGGATTCAAAGGCGCAAGAGCTAATATTCATCGGTTACAACGAAAATACCAAAGGATACCGGTTGATCGACCCAAGGACAAAGAAGATGACCGTAAGTAGAGACGTTGTATTTCGCGAAGGTCATTACAACAAAGTCTCAGAAAAGAATAAAAGGACGCAGGAAGCCGCAATCTACCAATTAACCGAAGAATTACAAGAGGAGCACGAACAAGCCGAAAACTTTGATTCAGATTCCTCAGAGGAGGAAAACGATGAGAGCGAAAACCAAGAGGATGTTTTCTTGGAAGCTGACGGAAATATCGAAGAAGCTCAAGAGCCCGCACAGGAAGAGCGAGCTGACCAACCGGGCGAACACCGAATACAACAAAACGAAGCTGCGCCTAGGAGATCCGAACGCAAATGGAAACCAAAAACAGACCAGGGTATGTGGCATACATGGCATCGGAAGAATATACGGTTGACCCAAGTACAGTAGAGGAAGCAATGGCCAGCTCGGAACGTCAAAACTGGATGAGGGCAATGCAAGACGAAATACATTCATTGCAGAAAAATAATACATGGGACGTAGTGGATAAACCACCTAGAATAAAGCCACTAGCAGCCAAATGGGTATTTAAGAAAAAACTAACCGAAACAGGAGAAACACGATACAAAACACGATTGGTGGCAAAAGGCTGCGCACAGATAGAAGGAAGAGACTACAGCGAAGTCTTCTCACCAGTGATAAGGTATGAAACTATAAGATATCTTTTAGCCACTGCAGCCAAAAACGGATGGGCGATAAGTCATATGGACGTAGTGACAGCTTACCTGAATAGCGAACTAAAAGAGGAAATCTACATAACACCACCAAAAGGTATCTTCAAAACAGAGAACGAGAAAAAGGTTTGGAAGCTGAAAAGAGCAATGTACGGATTAAAACAGAGCGGACGAGCGTGGAACGACACAATAGACAAGAAACTAAAAGAATACGGAATGCGCAGATTGAACGCGGATCCATGCGTATACATGAAGAAGAACAGGACAAAATCCTAATAGTCGCCGTGTATGTAGATGACTTATTAATCCTTGGCAATCACAATGGTGAACAGAAAAGATTAAAGAAATTTCTGAATCAATTTTTTGAAATGAAAGACCTAGGAGAAGCAAAATACTTCCTCGGCCTAGAGATCCACCAAAATAAATTAAAGGGCGAAATAAAAATCACGCAAGAAAATTACATAACACGGACACTCAAGAAATTCGGAATGGAAGACTGCAAACCTATTGGAACTCCAGCAGATCCAAACGTCAAGCTGACAGAAAGCGACGAGGAGCGCAATGAACCGGCCGACGACGACTTCAGAACCCAGTACCTTGAGGCGATAGGCTCATTACTTTACATAAGTCAAATCAGTCGACCGGACATAGCGCAATCGGTGAATGTAGTTAGTAGTTTTTGTAAAAATCCCAAGAAAATACATTGGACAGCCGTAAAGCGAATTTTTCGATATTTAAAAAATACCGCGAATTATCACCTTAAATATAGTAAAAATAATGACAGCGACATTATAGGTTACAGCGACGCCGATTAGGGCAATGATAAACGCGACAGAAAATCTATAAGTGGCTGCGTTTTTATGTTAAATGGAGGAGCCATTATTTGGCATAGCAAAAAACAGCGCACGGTAGCGTTATCCACAGTGGAGGCAGAATACATAGCGCTAGCCTTCACCTGTCAGGAAGCTATATGGCTAAGAAATCTTTCGCACGAAATCACAGAAATAGCTAAAGAAACGTTAGAAATTAAGTGTGATAACCACGGAGCGATAAATTTGTCAAAGAACAACTGTAATCACCAACGCACTAAACATATTGATATACGCCATCATTTCGTACGGGAGATACTTACACAAAAGCATGTAAATATAACTCACATACCCAGTGACGAGATGACGGCCGATATATTGACTAAGCCTTTGCCAAAACCACAACATGTAAAATTAGCGAGTCGATTGGAATTAAACAGCGCATAAACAAGATGTAAAAATACTTTCGAGCTGAGTTATGTTGGGAAGTTCTAAAGACTATGCGAAAAGCATTTTACTTGTTTTGTTTTCCCGCGTATTGAGTGCGTCACTAATATGGGCGACAGAGAAATCGATACGCGATCGATATCGCCGCCTGGCGAATTATCTCATGTATTATTCTCACGCTATCGAATAAATCTCCCCCCTTCTTAAGCCAGCAACGGTCGGGTAAGCACGTGTCTTTCTTTCTCTCCGCTAATAGCCTAAATCATAACAAAAACTTATCTCTTTGATCGGTATGCTCTAATTGTAGCACTTCATCCAAATAGTTGGCAGACTCCCTCTTTTTGAAACAGATTTTGACAAGATGTCCAGATCCTCCACAGCCAGAGCAACGTACTTCTCGATTCAAAGTACATTGAGATGCGAAATGTCCTTTACCACACCTGAAACACTTTACAGTTTTAATATTACCTTTGTTTAGATTAAATCGCATCTGATTACTATTATTATAATTCGAAGAATTAGCAGTTGCTAATTTCTTTTTAAACAAATTATTATTATTATTATTTTTATCCTTAGATTTCCTCGATGATTTCTTGCCCGCCTGCAGGTATTCTACCGCTGCCGATGAACTTGTAACGCCATTTTGTAACGATGTAGCACCCTGCTCCGACAGCTCCATCGTTGTGGCTATTTGCAAAGCTTCTTCGTATGTAAGCTCTCTCTTCTCAAGGAGTCACCTGATTATCATCGTTTCTTTTTCGCGTTTCTCGTTAACCTTTCTCCGTGTTACGTGACAGTCCACGGTATCGCTGTTTATCCGAATTACATTTATGGAGGCCCCGATCCTGCGCGCAAGATGACGGATCGTATACCGGCCGATCGTCTTTGTATAGTTTACGAGCGGCGCGGGCTGATCCGATTAGGTTTAGGTCGAATTTGGTCGAATTAGGCATATATTTCGACCCTTCTTGATTGCGAGATCTCGCTACTATATTATTTATCGGCGTTTTCGTGGTATCCGCCGCTACAATAGCGGCGTTATTATCGCGGCACAGTTCGACGAGCGATGTTTGTAAACTTTTTCTATTTATGGACGCAACCCGATTAAACGGGTTCAACATTTCATTAGCTAATTATTTTATTTTGCGCAATTCCTGGTAATTCCTCCTATTTTCTCGATACGAGAAACATTATTCTCGAGTTGGCGGGAAATATATTTTTAACTGAAATTAACACGGATATTGATATTTGTACATTTCTACGCAAAACTTTTAAACGATAATTATAAAAATAATTATATCGTGCTTGGAGAATACACATCGTAACCGAGAATACGCACATCGACGTAAATAAACTTAATATTTACGTTCTCTCCCTTTTCAGCGCTACAAAAAGGAATAGTTTAATGATGTTTATGCTACGCGTTTACGCGAAGTAATTCACACGTCGTATCCCCTCGCTACATTTGTATAGAGCCCGGCATCGTGTTTACCTTTATAACGCCGCGCATTATGTTCTTCCTTGGATCGTAAGATATAGGTGGCTCCGTATCGCCACCGTCCAAATTACATTTATGGCGCCCGTCGCGTGTACAAATGGCGAGAGCACGCTGTGTACCGGCCAAATCTCTCCCATCCGGGATAGCTTCTCCGATGCGATACGATGCGGTACGGGTACGGTATTATGGTTTACGAGCGGCATGTGCCGCCGGTCGAATTAGGCGCTTCCAGCGGGATCGCCGCACCTGCCGAACCGTTCCGCATTGTCATGCGACGCGGCCCCTATAAACCGAGATTGCCGAGGGATCGAAAGTTATGGCCGGTCGTCTTCTCTCTCCTCCACGTGTCTACTCCTATACCAGGCTCTCGCCTTCTTCAGAATCTTCCTCGCGCCTCGTGGCTTATGAGGAAACGTACGACTGACGACGTTGTACCATCCTGTCATTGCCCTCTTTCCCTCCGTATCTCTCGTTCACCTTGTTCGCGCAAGCGATGCTTCTTCCTTCCTTCTATCGTATTTGGATATCGCGGTATAAATTCCTAATCCCCTCCCTTTATACGGCCACTCGGGATCGTTCGGAGAAAACGAATTCCGTTTTCTTCGGTAAGAACTCTGCGACTCGAGAACTTTTCGGTTTACGCGTCTCGTTGCCATTTGGTGGCCCGAAGGGATTACCGAGAGACCAGTAAAACTAGGGATGAGATCTCGATTTTTGTCGGAGAGCTAAAAAATTTCATGTTTTGGTACGTCGAAAATTTTTATAACGTTATCGTCGATTGAACGGTTTCGTTAACTTCGACGTGACCGCGATTACGAATACAATAAATCGGGCAAGCGTGTTGTGTCGGTCACGGTGACAGGACTTTATCGGTACAGATGCGGCGGAGACGAGCGTCGCGTAGAGAGATGCGGGTAATTCGTTGAAGACGGAGCGCTGGTAAATCGAAGGTAAATGCGGCGGAACAATCGCGACGGAACCGCGTGCTTCTGACGGTCCTGCACAAGCGTCGTTATAATTCACCTACACTCTCCGTGGAGCCTCTCGGCCCCCGGGTTTGTCAACGCGATGGAAGTCAGAGTGGTCTCCCTCGGGAGATCGAAGTAGGTCTCGCGACTGGGAGAGACGGCTTTTCCGTCGCTGACAGAAACACAAGAAGACGGACAGTAAGGAAATGCCGCGACTCGAATCGGCTTGTTTCAGACGGGCCCCTGGATTGCAATGTCGCTCGACGTAATAATTAAAACAGCTGAGAAACAATGCGCGTTACTCATTTTTTATTTATTTATTTATTTATTTATTTAGCGCGAACTGATCGAAACTATGTATGAATCTGTTAATTGTCAAAAAATCAGCTGACATGATTTATGCATCCAATTTTCTGCGGCAGTTCCGGAG
The DNA here is from genome assembly GCF_030449975.1 of Polyergus mexicanus. NCBI lineage: Eukaryota > Metazoa > Arthropoda > Insecta > Hymenoptera > Formicidae > Polyergus > Polyergus mexicanus. Next base: position 5,039,372 of record NW_027223333.1, on the reverse strand, counting down.
AATTTTTTCGAGAAAGAAAAATTACGAGACTTCATACACGGGATTTTAATTTAAAGTTTTATTTATCCTTTACAATAAAATTCTCTTCTTTCAAATGAAATATAGATATTTTTCGAATGCATATATACGATACAAAGTATCAAAAAGGTACCAAAGTTTAAACGTACAAGCAAAAGCGTGAAAGAGGGAGAACGGATCGAGACGTGAAAAAAATTCAGGGAAAAAAGCGAAATAAACAAACGTAAGAGAGATGATATTCTGTCTAAAGAACTGACGGGGAGCGATTCGTATTAACTATTCTTTTCTCTCTATCCCTTTAACAGCACATCAGTCTGTTAAGCATCTTTGAGCTTGCTACATATTTCCGTTTCGACTCGACGATTTCTGCCATATCTCGTTTTACCTTTTGGCCCTGTATATCGCTCATTTTTTAATACGCATGAGTTATTTTGTAAAGTCATCCCGCGATACTTGCTTCTATTTTCCGTCGTCTTCTCCGTGTTGGTCGTAGATGCACCAAGTACAACTCGCATATATGCATATTACAATGTGTTAAAATTTTGATATAATCTCTCTACTCTTGTTGTTTGCCACGCCGCCGATGGCATGGTGTTTGTTTGCAGTATGGAAATGAAGGATATAGGAAAATAGGCACGGCCACACGTGGGGAATTTAATATATGTGCAACGCTTATTCATTACGCTTGTGCAACAAACAGATTTTTTTTTTTTTAATTTAATGTGTTAAAGAACAAAATTGAAAGCGCAGTTGTAACATTTTTCCGTTACTTGTGTAAAATCTTTTTTATATAGCCTGTTAAAGCATCTCGAGCCTCTGTCAAACTTGTCTCAATTTATTGACAAGTCTTTTCATGTGCGATTAATGTGCATTATTAGTCAGATTTTTCTTATTTCTTTTGTTATTATTAGAAAGAGAGAGAGAGAGAAACTGATGTGTAATGTACTATTTTATAGCGATAATCCGATGCTTCAGGATTTTTTGAAAGAAAAAAATATGCAATTTGTAATGTAATATTATAGTATTTCATGATCTTATTAATGTAAACTATTTTGCGTTCGGTTTCAGAAACTCAGAGTAAACTCAGCCGAGTTAAGAAAGCGATCAACAAGCAAAGAAGTTTCGTGAACCTTTAAACTTATCGATTACTTTATTAAAGACTCAACATTGTTGTAGCGCTTTTCTATGACGCAAATTCAATCCAGCTGATATTACAACTTATGATATTAATATATGAACTACAATATATATACGATATAATTATATCGCATATTTAATAAATTATTTTTCTCTAAAAAAATCTAACACAAAAAATTTTTCTTTAATAATTTTTTAATTAAAAAAATATTTGTTAAAAAAAAAAAAATTCATAAATTACCTAAGACCTATATACATACCATATATGCAAATAAGAATAATGAAATCTTATTTTTTTTTTTTAATTATGTCCGATTTTTCTAATCTGAATGTTCACAGAATATTGACTGGAAATTTGAATTATCAAATACATTTCCTCTTCAGCTTCGAAAATATATCACCGAGTTAAACGTTTCACTCGACATCTAAGAATCGCGAGTATTTTATTGCAGTGAATTTTTTTGCGAAAGCTCTTACTCTTCCTCGACAGAATCGAGGATTTTTATTTTTGCAAGTTTGAAGAGTATTATTCATCAAATATGACGTCGGCGCAGATTTAACTGTGCCGCGATCTCGTATTCGACCGATGGTTGCGGTTCATTAATATCGACGTACCACGTAACACGTCGGAATTCAGTGGAATGCATACCGCACGTCGAATTTGCGGCGAGCAAATAATTCAACGCGGACAGAGAGCGTTCGCGTTAAGAAGACTTAACAGCGAAGAAGTTAATATTCTGTGCGTAACATTTTAGTTTGCCGACTGTTCCCCCCTGCTTGTCAAGACGGAAAAGCCGTTAGACATTGATGGCTTTATTGTTACGATATTTTCTAAAAATTAATACGATTGTTAAATCGAGATCCTTCAAGTTCTAAGAATTGTAGCAATAAATGATACAAAGTAATCGACACAATTGAGAAACGAGAGATAATCCAGTTTCTCATTTGGGAATAAGGACAATAGCGCTAGCTACGTAAAATTGCATTTGCCTGCGTCGTTTCTTCAGCTTATCCTCGTGACTAAGGAACCGTAAGGGTCTTCTTCGTCACGTAGAATCTGTTATTCGCTCCCTCGCGCGGCCCGGATGAAAATCCCCCTCCCCCCCTCTCTCTCTCTTTCTCTTTCTCTTTTCTCCTTTGTCTCTGATTCAAAGGCCGGAGTAATTAGATTTGAGTTTTGCAAACTTGATTGGCCCGCGCTCGGTCCCGGGGCTACGGCGAATTTTATTACGGGCGCACAAACGACAAGCATGACGACGGAACGAAAATTCTTCTTCCGGCCAACGTGTGAGCGCGCCGATGGATATACCGAATTTGTCTTTGGCACAAAAAGCACACGAGGATTTTGCACTTGTCCGCTCGATTGTGTCGAAAGTATAATTTCGAAATGTTTGCTGGATGCATTAGTAAAGAATATTGTTCAATAATACAATAATTTGCTAGAGAGAAAGAGGGAGAGAGGAGAGACATATTTTATGTACATATAAAGAAGAATATATTAATTTTTCGTAGAAAAATTAGCGAGTCAAAATCTTGTTTGATAACTATTGTATATGCAAACTAGATAAATAAAAAATAATATTATTTTACCGCAACTTAATAAACGCTAATCTCGAGAAAAAGAGAAGATCCATAATATGAAATATCTATCTACCGGTATGAAAGCGAAGGTATTTCCTTGCTTCTCTCCGCGGGTGCAAAATTTCCTTCTTGTTCTTACTTTTTATTTTTCTCTCTTGCCTCTTCTCTGCGCCTCCGCGCTTATTTTCAGCTTCTGCGCTTCGATTCGCTTCCGTACGCCTCCGAAATATACACTTGACAGGTCCGATTTCGCCCGTCTCGTAGAAAACGACCTCCTGATTGCTGAAAAGACATCTTGTCTTCGGAGTCTTTCGGTCTCGAGCTTTTCCATCCTTCAACGGGGTAGAAGAGAGAGGATTCTTATACGGCCCGGCAGCGAATACGCTCGGTCGGACGCGTGTTTCGTTCGTCAGGGGTAAAAGACGAGAATCTGAGAAGAAGGTGGGCGTAGAGAGAAACCGTACCTACCTCGTATACCTCGGCGAGCGGAAGCTCCGGAGGAGAGCGATGTTCTCCGGAGGGGTTTATCGAGAAACGTCGCTCGTTTATCGACGACTACTATCCTCGCGCCGATCGCTCAGGAATACAATTTCCAAGAGCCGGGACACCGGCGTCTCGAATAATTTGCCACCGTCTCTCGCCTTTGCGTTACTCTTCGCCGCGCGAGGCTGCACTTTCACGCTTCCCCGCTTCCTATTCCGTAATCCTGATTTGGCATTATATTTCATCTTCTTCCCGGATCTCGTCTTATTTAGGAGTTTTCGCACTCGCGATTCTTAATGTCGAGTGAAACGTTTAACTCGGTGATATATTTTCGAAGCTGAAGAGGAAATGTATTTGATAATTCAAATTTCCAGTCAATATTCTGTGAACATTCAGATTAGAAAAATCGGACATAATTAAAAAAAAAAAAAAATAAGATTTCATTATTCTTATTTGCATATATGGTATGTATATAGGTCTTAGGTAATTTATGAATTTTTTTTTTAACAAAAATTTTTTTAATTAAAAAATTATTAAAGAAAAATTTTTTGTGTTAGATTTTTTTAGAGAAAAATAATTTATTAAATATGCGATATAATTATATCGTATATATATTGTAGTTCATATATTAATATCATAAGTTGTAATATCAGCGGGATTGAATTTGCGTCATAGAAAAGCGCTACAACAATGTTGAGTCTTTAATAAAGTAATCGATAAGTTTAAAGGTTCACGAAACTTCTTTGCTTGTTGATCGCTTTCTTAACTCGGCTGAGTTTACTCTGAGTTTCTGAAACCGAACGCAAAATAGTTTACATTAATAAGATCATAATAAAACTCCTTATAAGCATTCCGAGAGTGATCTCTGTTTAGTAAAATGGAATTATTAGCATTCTTTCATTGAGAGAACAGGAGATTTCAAATATCTCGACGGACAGTATAAAATATTGATTTGAAAAAATTAATGAATATTATTATCATTGTAGAACTTTACGTATAATTAGGACACAAAGTTAATAATGCGTTAATGTTACAGTATTTTAATACTCGTTGTGTGAATCTCGTGCTTCGATATGTACGATATTAACATACATGTTAATACGGATGCAAAGTAATACGGATGTAAGCCGGATATTCGTACGATATATCTTAAGATACTTTGTCCTTTCTATTCTCGCGTCGTAATCTTTTTTTTTTTTTTTCGAAACACGCTGTCTTTCAATTATCGCGGTGGCCACCCTTCCTCGTCTTCGATCCCGGGGATATTTTCGTTCTCCCACGATGCTCGCTCTTAAATTCTATTTCCCCATTTTTCAGCGCTCTCCCTTGTCCTCCATTCCCGCGGGTAACGAGTGGGAAGCAGGCGTGGCCGTTTTCGGCGGAGACGTCGACTTTGTCGTCGTTCCCTCTCGTTTATCAGGGAACGTCGATCGCCGCCGCGAGCAGAAGACTGCAATTTTGAAGCGAGGTTTTCCTCGCGCCGCTCTTGTCTGTCTCTCTTCATCTCTCTCTTTCTCTCTCTCTCTCTTCCATCGTCGCTCGTCCGCCTCTTATCACGTTTATCATGCTTCTCGTTTCTGACACGTTTGCGCGAAAGTCATTCCCAATCGATAACGACGTCTGGCTGCTGTGGTTTCGTAAAATGCATAGAAAGATGCTGAGAAGCATCTTTTCTTCCTCTCTTTCTCTTCGTTCGCTTACGCATGATGTTTTCATGGATGAATATTTGGTATCGTCAACAAATCACACTTTTCTCTCTCTGTCTCTATGCCAGTAACATTTTCTTAGATTCGTATTCGCGAATACGTCTGCTGAAGCGAACGCTATCGATCGCGCATATCATTGTAACCGATGAGCTTATTGATGAGCTTATATTGGATTTTGCGTTTAAATTTATCGCTTCGAGTATCTAGATAGGGTTTTACAAATGGATCGAAGTTCTATTTCGGTGAAGTAATTAAATATATCGCTACGCGTTGCATAGCTTTTTTAAATTATATAGCAACAGTTT